>NC_134489.1:84478743-84606243 GCF_040206685.1 Ascaphus truei | reverse complement strand
TGAATGGGACTAAAATATTCTCAGAGGAAGACTATGCACAGCATATTGAATGGGGTCCTTTATTCATCAGCTCCCTGTATCTCTGTTGATTCATACTTCTGGATATTATTATTATTATATTTCCCCCCACACATTACTATTCCTGTTTTAGAGTTAAAGAGCAAGCGATAAATGATTGGTAAATTTTTCTTTCCAGCATAGGGCTTTACCCTATTAATATAATATAACACGCACACACATAGTAACTAATGTTATTGTATTCCTGTAAATACCACGGCTTGGGCAGGCCCCACTTACCCTCCTCCATGTCCCCTAATAAACACACAACATGTTTTGGAGGGAATAGGGCCACAGCAATTTATTAACCCATAACAGCAACAATCGGTCCCAGACAGACTGACCTGTCACATGTTGAGAGCTCATAGAGCTAGTACAGCTTGTGACCTCCCACTGCTGGTGGATGACCAACCCAGCAGGGCTCAATTATACCACCACCTGAGACAACAGTCCAGAGCAGAGCAGTCAATTTTACCTCCGGGGACTCAACGGTTCCTGAGATCCTTTCAATGGTAACTGTCCGCTTAGAGGCTGGAAGAGGGAGGTTTGTATGTACATAATATTTCAAATATATAAAGTGGTTCAACAAAGTACAGGTGGGAAGCATATTCCTAAGGAGTGCTAGAATAGGAGGTTATTTTGTGAAGCTGGAGGGTGGCAGGGAAATCATGAGGAAGTGCTTCACAGAAAGGGTGGTAGACTTGTGGAATAGACTCCTAACAGATGTGGTAGGGCTAATAGAGTAATGGGTTTTATAACATACTTGGGACAGACATTAAGTTATCCTAAATACGACAGCAAATGATGGATCAAATGGAGTCTGGGGTTTTACAGCAGATGGGAAAATGGGCAGATCAGGTGGCTCTTCTCTGCCGTCAAATTCAATGTTTCCATCTCAGGAACGGGGGGGGGGGGGGGGGGTGAACATAACGTGGTCCAGCTCTGGAGAACACTCTTGTTCCCATCCTGTAAATAAAGTCAGGATTAGGTACGGGGTATGTCTACTTTAAGAAGGCGTACACATGCCAAGCACTGAGCTTGATGATGGATATGGATAGGGAGGGATAGGGTTCGATTGCAGCTGCAGTCAAGTAGTAGGTGGCCCACAGTTTCCTGCATACCACCCAATAGCCCACCCCTCTTAACCCGTTTGTCCCAGTCATCATGGCAGGACATGGAAAGGAGGACAGCCCAGCCCAGTCTTGTGCTGATTCGTCCCCTTTTAATATTGTGTGGCGAGTTCCTTAAACTGTATAAGGGGTGTTTCTTACACTTGTAAATATAGTTGGATCAGTATATCTAAAATGTACAATGCGAAGTAAGATTCTTTTTATCAGAAAGTTTGTATTCCCATTACCTGAGCGGGATTCCTCACCCGATAGGTGGAATTATTATCTTATTTGCTAAATAGACTCGGTTAGAGCTTCTCTGAATCACACTACTGAAAATAGGAGGTAGATCATAATAGAATAAATAAATGTATTTGAACTGTGCTTGTGTGTGCAAAAGTGCATACGCCTGATGGTGGATCCAGCTCATCTCACATCTAACCCAGAGGTTCTCAACTCCAGTCCTCAAGATCACCCCAAAACAGGTCAGGTTTTGAGGATATCCCTGCTTCAGCACCGGTGGCTCAATCAGTGGCTCAGATAAGAACACACTGAAACATTGTTGCTAGATAACACATATTGCATATATATGTTTATAACAGGGGTGGGCAACTCCAGTCCCGAAGGGCCACCAACTGGTCAGGTTTCCAGGATATCCCTGCTTCAGCCTTCAACTGAGTCACTGATTGTGCCACCTGTGCTGAAGCAGGGATATCCTGAAAACCTGACCTGTTGGTGGCCCTTGAGGACTGGAGTTGCCCACCCCTGTGATAGACCACAGTCCCCTCAACGTTTCTACTCTGGCGAAAAAGTGAATGTGTAAAGGGGATCTCCGCAATATGGGCCCTGTATACGCCCATTTCTCCAGGTACCCGCCGTCAATTATAACCCACTTCTGCGCTCACAGATGACAATATTTTCTTCCAATGTTTATCTCGCTTGCGTGTGGCATTTTTGTAAATGATGTCTCCTTACGCAAATGAATTTCCTTCTTCTGCTCACTGCCTTTGTTTGCACGGAAGGGCCTACAAATGTAATATGACTGGTTGGGTTTGTTTTATTGTACTTCTGGGAAGTTAGCCCCAGATTTTATTAGCCTGCATTTTTAGGAAATGTAACATTTGCGCTAAAGGTCTAAGGAGCCCCGAGCTTCCTCCTTAATCTTTAAAATGCAGAAGAAGTATCATATTTTAAAGAGCATGACTAAATGCAGGCTCATATCAATTGCTTTTCTCATACATTAAATAGATTTCAAAATGCCAGCCAGTTGTCCTTGCTAATAAATAATGGTTTTATGGCAAATGTTATTGCTACTTGGAGAATTACGTATTTGGAAGAATAATGAACCTTCCAAGTGTCTGTTTAGTTTTGGCAAAGTGTTATTATGATCTTTTATGTGTATGGCACTGACGCATTCTGCAGCGCAGTACAATGCGGGAATAACATTGTATGAGACATTAGTACATGTTTGTTAAGAGGATAGGGAGGGGAGAGGCACTGACGCATGATTCGTCTTTTTCTAGAGGAGGAGGTGCAGGTCTGAAGTAAACGTGGGGATTCCTTACACCCACTAAAGTACTGTGGAGATCAGGGATACTCAAGACCAGGGCCGCCAACAGAAATCATGGGGCCCAGGACAAATGAAAGCAGACCCCCCCCACCCCCCAAACCCATAGCGCACCAACCACGGGGGAAAATTTTTCCGCGCGCAACCTTTACTTAACTGTTTTCTAATTATTGTAATACGGAAAAAACATTACAATGCAATCTCTTTATTTTTATATTTTCAACAAAAGACAAAGATACCCAATTCTACATCCAATGTGACAAAAGGCCTTGAGAGAATTCAGTATAGGCTGGGTGGGTGGGTGGGGGGGTGAGTGGGTGACTGAGTGACTGGGTGGGTGACTGGGTGGGTGGGTGAGTGAGTTACTGGGTGGGTGGGTGAGTGACTTACTGGGTCGGGTGAGTTGGGTGAGTGAGTGACTGGGTGAGTAAGTGGGTTGGTGAGTGACACTTGGGTGGGTGAGTGACACTTGGGTGGGTGAGTAACACTTGGGTGGGTGAGTGACACTTGGGTGGGTGAGTGACACTTGGGTGGGTGGGTGAGTGACTGGGTGGGTGACTGGGTGGGTGACTGATCTTGACCAGGTGGGTGCTGCTTCCTGCTTCCTTGCCCACCAGACGCTTCCCCCCTGCCCCCGATCCCCAGGGCTGCCGCCCGGGGTGGGAGGTGGGCACGGGAGGTAGGCTGAAGGGGGAGTGGGTGAGACTGGCGGGCTAATTCCATGGGAGTATTTCCCCCCCGGCCCATGGTCCCCGCGGCTGCTGCCACCTTCCCCCCCCTCCCTCCCCCCCCCGAACAGGTCAGGTTTTCAGGATATCCCAGCATCCACAAAAGACTGAGCCTCTGATTGAGCCACCTGTGCTGAAGCAGGGACTGATTGAGCCATCTGTGCTGAAGCTGAGAGATCCTGAAAACCTGACCTGTTGGGGGTTTTTGAAGACGGGAGTTGAGCCCCCCCCCCTGGTTCTATATGACAATCTGTGCTTCAAGCCCAAGTAAACTTTTCCATAACTTTCTGCAGATCAGTTATTACCAATTAAAACACACACAGTAAGGATTGTATTAAGAATGTTGATTGATAAAAGTGAATGTAGGGCACTGTATGACTGTTTACAATTTAGTATGGCTGGGAGAATGTGTTCCTTATTCTTCTTTTTATTAATTTTTTTTATTATTTCCACCAGGGGACGAGTCTGCACCACATGTTCCCTCCCCGAGCCACAATGCAGATTTTCCCATGGGTAATCCACGCATCCAGGATGAAATATACAGAATGGGCTTCTCCAAAGGCGTTTCCGTGTCCTTGCCTTCGTCCCCTTTGCTTCCGCGTCAGACATACTCAATGCAACAACGAGCGCACAAGAAATCTCCAGGTATCCGTCTCCTATTCATTGCCAATATTGCTTAAGTCCATATTCTACCTGTGCTGCCACCTGACTGTTCCGAGATGTGCATCCATGTTCTGATGTTAGGATGACCGATAGAAGAGACAGAATTGGTTCAGTCTTGACTTGCATGCACAGCCTCACCCAATTTGGGCTGTCACTTCAATCGCTACTATTTGAAAACGTGATGGTCGGGAGAAACTCCTTTTCTACATGTGGCATTTCCATGCTGATGAAGCATTTAATAACATTTAAATCAGGGGTGCTCAACTCCAGTCCTCAAGACACCCAAACAGGTATGTCAGGTTTTAAGGATTTCCCAGCTTCAGCACAGGCTACTGATTAAGGCACCTATGCTGAAATAGGGATAAACCCTGACCTGCTGGGGGGTATTGGGGACTGGAGTTGAGCTCCACTGATTCAGATGATGCTACCTAAATTTACTGTGGATCAAACACTGCGGAGAGCAATACTTTAACCGCAAGACCTCTATATTTCTCCAACAAGCTACATTACAAACAGATAAACCTTCCTGTCTATTACAGGCCTGTTCTAGATAGATGGAATAGAATGATATTAGACCATATTACCGAATGTTTCAGTGTCTGAAGTCCTATAACAGGAGTGGCCAGTCCTCAAGGGTCACCAACAGATCAGGTTTTAAAGGACATCCATGATTCAGCACAGGTGCCTCAGTCAATGACTGTGCCACCAGTTCGGAAGCAGTGATATCCTTAAAACCTGACCTGTTGGTGGCCCTTAATATAGCAATTTTCTCCCAATAGAACGCAAAGCGCTTCACAATTACAATACAGCGTTCCGTAGGCAGCATTGTACAGACACAGTCCCTGCCCAGATGAGCTTACAATCTGTTTTGGTGCCTGGGACATAGCGAGATAAAGCGACTTGCCTAAGGTCACAGGGAGCTGGCACTGGTATTTGAACCAGGCTCCCCTGATTCAAACTCTGTGTAATTACAGTCAGTCCCTTACTCACTGAGCCGCTCCTTCAGCCCATTGAGGGTTATAGAGAGAGATTGAATTTTACTAATGGTCTGAATTGTGATAGAGGTGTTCAGCTGAAGTCGGTCCCTCTGGCACTAAAGGTGTTCAAATGTCTATAATCCACTAAACCAGGGGTGGCCAACTCCAGTCCTCAAGGGCCACCAACAGGTCAGGTTTTAAGGATATCCCTGCTTCAGCACAGGTGGCTCAACCTGACCTGTTGGTGGCCCCTGAGGACTGGAGTTGGCCACCCCTGAACTTAGCATTACTTCCACTCTGTGCTTCTAAAAGGTGTGGCAGTAGCTGCCCAATATACATGCTAAGGCTACGGCCCCAGTCACTGCGTGCGCACGCGTCAGAGCGCCTAGCGGCGCGTGCTCCAGTTTCAGCCGTGATCTGTGGTTGCGATGGGACGCGCATCCAGAGAAAAGCAGGGGGAAAGACAAGATCGCGACGGGGAGCGCGGCGAGGGTGCGGGCATGATGTCACGCGGCTGGTTCGCCGTCATTGGCTGAACCGCTGCCATGACGTGGCCATCGCTCATCTGCCACGCCAAAAGTAAAATATCTTGACTTTTTTAAATGTGGTCGCGCTTCTTGCAGGCGCGCGCAGGTAGTTACTGGGACCGGCCCCTTAGAGGGCTGTACTTTGCGTGCACCGCGCACAGCCGCGGACAGCGTGGACAAGGCCTTGCAAAGGCCAGAGAGACACAAACCTTTTTATTAGGATCCCTCTTTTTCCTAACATTTCTATGATAAATTACCATATACCAGAAGGACCCCTAATATTTGCTCACACCTCGCTTCAGCTAACTCGTGAAGCAAAACGAATGAAGAAAAGCACAAGAAAAACATGACAAAAACCTTCATTAGTGCTGCACAGATACATAAAGGCAACACTCAACAAATGTTGTTCCTTTGACATTTCTGTGGTTTGGGCAGCCAAGATCTGCCCCTGAGGGCTGGAAACAGTTTGAAGTTTGTTTTAATTCAGATTTACATAATGCACTGGTGTTCTGCTTTTCAGTTCACTGTACGACTTTTAGTACTACTGCCACATTTGAAATATCGTGATTACCAGAACACACACCGCATCGCCCAACAACAATATTTATAATCTATGCACTCTAATGACTGTGTAGAATTTGTGTTCTAAATAATAATCAAATATACACCATGTTTGTGGCTTTATACAGTTTAAATATGCAAGCATTTAAAATACATGAGGTAACCGCTACAATGCGAAGCAATTAACATAACCGTCAAATACTGGGGAAATTAGACCTTCTTCTAACTTTAGGCGGACATATACATTGTAAGCGTATATTATATTTCTGGTGGATGACATCAGCATGCACATGAGTGTGAATATTTTATTTTGCTTGTTGATCCGATGCCAGAAGCTTTGCACCTGTGCATTTTTATCTATCTGTACATTATCCATGAATGGGAATATAGACAGGTTTTCTTAACCCTTTGCTCTACAATGTGCTTCAGGCCCCACTGACACAGAGTGGGTTAGCACACTTCTAGCTAATGGAAGCCTTAACTTACTTTAACCATACACAGGCAATCATGCTGATTATTATTGTAACGTAAGGCTCCTCTTGCGGTGAAAAGGGTTAACTCCCTGAGTGCCTTGTTAGCCACTCCTCAAACATTTTAAAGTTAGTGAAATGAATGGATAAAGTGGAAATCGGGACTGATGGCTAACGATAAGTGTCTGGCTAAATTTAGTTTAGGTTGAACTTGATGGACATATGTCTTTTTTTCACCCTTATCTGCTATGTAACTACTGTATGTAATGTACCCAACCTTGTTATATAGTGAGTTGTTGTAGATAAGACTTAAACAGGCAGCCAATGGTGGAGCCAGTCACAGAATGGAATGGCAGCAGTTTTCTGTTTAGCTTTTTCTCTGTGGACTTTGAACTACGTGGGGGGGAGGGCTGGTAAGGCAAATTACGGCTTTGGTTTACTGTCTATTTCGGAAGTACAAGCATATTGTATTTTCCTTAATACATCTGGTATTGATATGGGAACCCGGTAAGTAAATGCATTATACCAATAGATCTATATATATCCTGGTTCAAATGTATATGTATTGGATTCTTAGGTGGCTGTTTTCCCCGTGGGTTAGTACATGATAGGTTTAATCTTGTTTTGCTCTCTACAAATTGTACAACATGTTTCCCAAAAACGGCTCAGTAGTGTTTGGTAAAACCCCTAAATCTAGTGAACAGGGTGAAGGACTGGCCTAATTTGGCACTGAATAGTATTAACTGAAATGACATTGCTGCCATTGCTTTGACCCCAAGTAACCCATTTGTATTTCTGCTCTCACGGCAGATTCAGGGATACGGTTTTGTTTCCGTGCTCGTTCGGCCTGGGTCACTAATATGTGCAATGAAAGGAATGCAAATGTAGAGGCCTCGCTGTTCTACTCGCCACAAGCGCACGTCTCTGCGTGCAGAAACAAATTATCTCACCGGGAGCCCTGATGGTTCAAACATGACCTCTTCTGCATCCCCAGTGATCATTCACTGGTCAGCCAAGACATCCCACTGGTCACTTAAATTAACGGAGGTTGCAAACATTACCTGTGTAACATTCATTATAATGTGGTGTTTTTTCTTAGCATTTAAGTCCAAAAGCTAAACACCAAAAGTAACGCTGACAAATAACTTGTACAACTTTTTAACAGGGTTATTTGTTTGTGTGAATGGGGTATACCAGTTAACGGGACAGTGCCGGAAAGATGGCGAAATAAGTAATCAATGTCATCATACTTTGCAAAGAAAAGAAGTGGAAATTGAAAAACAAATGAAGTGGAGATTTTAAAAATGACACAACTCTTCTTCAGATAAAGAATGTAAAAACCCTCCAAAATATTGGTGCTTTAAAAGCTGTGTGAAACGGCCGACGCACAAGCTTAATGTGATCTGCGTTAAAGTGGATAAAACAGAAAACTAACGCACTAGGAGCGCTCATTTGCATGTCATTACCCAGAATCCCTGCAGTGGAAGCACTGTATGCTAAGAGATAATGGTGAAAGGCAGCGTGCGACCTGTCTGAGACATGTTAATGTGCAGCTCATAAGTGTTCTTTATCGTTGCTATACGGGGGAGGACTTTTGTCCCTTTTGTGCGCACTGTAACTTATTTGTGTACCTAGTATGTACCATGGGAAAATTATAGTACTGTATACAACAACACACAAACACACTGTTCAACATACATTTAAACTATTTAACACGTCACTTCTTTTAGCTCACTTTGGTCCATTATATTTTGAATGAGTGTTAAGGCCGCCTTTGATTTCTATAGCAGGTTTTAGCCCACCTCCCCAGCAGAGCAAGATCCTTACAACACTTTTCTGTTTGGGATCATTTGCAGCTCAAACTACTGGGAACATTTGCAACAAACTGTAACAATAGATAATGTTACCTTAGTAATATAAGGATACATTGTAGCTGCTGAGTTACACTGACTGTATGCCTAACATAATGGCTGCTTCAATCAGGATTTTGACAGATTTATAACCGGAGCACCAAACTCGTGCCAGCTTAGGTAAAAATGTAGAATTCTACATTGCCACATGCTTTAAATATACAAATAAGCTAAAAAGGAAGAAAAAATAGGTTGGAAAGTAGTATTACTGCTTAAAAAGCAGAATCCCACGCATGCGGGTGTCACAGAGAGACCAGCCTGTGGTGTTTACCTTTGCCCGGCTCCTCTGTGTTTGTGGACACTGTCTGTTTGGTCAGTTTCTCTGATTTGCTCAGCTGGAGGGAGGCTGACGCTGTCATCCTGCTGTGTCAGCCCTTAAACAATAAATCAGCTCCTACCCTATCTGTGTTAAAAGGACTGCAGTAAAGTTGTACAGAGGCTCACGGTTGTAAAGTGGATACCGAGAGGTAAGATTTGCCACACTGTCCTTTGAACAAAAAAAAAAATACTCATCAGTTGGAACCTAATAAAAAACGATCTATTTGTTTAGTTGCTGACCTTTTAGCTTGATCCCTTTAGGAAGACAAATGCCACGAACGTAGCTCTGACTTAAAATAATCGTATTGCAGTCACCTTAATCAGTCAAAGAGTTAAAATTGCATACAACATTCAATCACAAATGTATTTGTTTTGTACTAAATATTACCGTGGGTTTTACCCTGACCTCGTCTATAACATGAGAAGGAAATATTCCGGTTGTCCGGATAAAGCCGCATGGATTTACAGTCGGTGATTTTATTTGGTGATTCATTGTGGTGTCTCACGGAGTTCTCTTCGTGCCACTCAACGGCACAAAACCGTTCCCCTCTCTTTAAAGCCGTCATCCACGCTAATTTTCGTAATCTGAACCTGGGCGCGCTCTGTGGCCGTCTGATGTTTGGGCGGCAGCCTGGCAGGGGCAAAAACATCTGCCTACCAGACACAGAATGGCCACAGGGTTAGGACCAGCAGCTGCAGCCGTTAGGGCTTCTGTCGGTGACCCCAATGGCCATATCTGTAGTTTTGTCTTTTTCCACAAATAAACGACCACAAATTAAAACTCGCTTTTTGGGGAGTCCCTAGATGTCGGAGGACCACGGATAACTTCCATTAACCCCCTGGTTCAAGTATTCAAAAGACAAAAATGTATTTTGGGGGGGAGGGCTTCTTAAAATGGGGGAGGCACACACAACTTTTGAACCTCACTTGCTTTGAGGGGAAAGAATCGGACCAGTGTTGCCGTCAAATCAAACATGTTGACCATGGTAAATTATTTAGGTGAGAACTCTATAATTTCAGGAACCTGTAGCAAGTTATGTTTTTAATGGCTACATCATAATCTTATCAAATGTAACATTACCTAAATCTCGGAGCAGAGCTGCTTCTATTAGAGGGAAATATGCAGTGCTTATGTTGCCCGTTTTTAAAGGCGTATTCACAAAGCACTTGTGTCTATTCCAGTGAATGCATTTGACCTTTATGGACTGTGAACAGTTACCAACACTTTATAAGTAAAATAACCTCCAATAATCCTCAGAAAGTGGATTCGTATGTTGTGACCTTCATTTTTAGTGGTCTTTTGTTTTGTTTTAATTTCCTAGGATAAGATGTTGACTTTTTTGTTTTGTTTTTTAAATAAAAACTTGGTATTTAAAGCAAAAGTCGTCATTTAAATTATTGCCAATATTGTATACTGTACTCACCTAAAACTTCTACTGGGGCGCCATCTGGTGGTAAACCCTTCTTGCAGCCTGCTCTGAAACTAGTTCAGGGGTAGCCAACTGCTCCAGTCTTCAAGGGCCACCAGAGGTCAGACTTTCAGGATATCCCTGCTTCAGCACAGGTGGCTCAATCTGTTGCTCAGTCAAAGACTGAGCCACTGATGGAGCCACTTGTGCTGAAGCGGGGATATTCTAAAAACCTGACCTAGCTGGCCCTTGAGGACTGGATTTGGCCGCCCCTGAACTAGATTTTTAAAGCAGCCTTACCCCAAACAAGCCTATGAGATCTCATATAATGTTAGTATCTTGCCTCCTAAGCATATCCCGCTCTCTTAAAAAATAAAAACAATCGTTTTTAGTGTTGCACATGATTTTCCTAAATTCTAACTTCATAGTAACCTTTTACACTGCGATAAGCTTTGAGGAAAGCTTCATTTTAACCTTCTGGACTGGACACTTAATATTTAAAACATTTATTTCTTCTGAACGAAGCAGCAGATTTAATAAATAAAAACCTCTTTGGAAATGGCAGGAAGAAATGTTTGTCCCTTAAAAAAAAAAAATACAAAAAAAGGATGTCGTTGCTTTATGCTATAAATAAACTAATTTCAGGGGTTTTATTAATGGGTTAAATCTTGGTCATTGATACGTTTAAAAAAAATAGAATGTTCTAGCACTCACCCTCTCTAACACAATTCAGCTAGAGGTGCTATGATCCTGCATCCACACCGCAAGATGAATACAACTATACAAAAAACAAACTGGATCAGCGCTCCGAAAAAATAATAATAATGAAGGACGTATGCCTGATAAAGGGCGGGGGGCTTAAAACGTTGCTCTATTGTGCACTTATAACAGTGTGTGTCTGCTAGCGTTTCCTCTCCCTGTGTGTGCGGATTTTTTTCTGCTTTTTTGATACATTAATACCTTTTTTTTTTTTTTAAAGTAGGCAAATATAAGGTATTCTAAATTGTTGTCATGGCGGTCAGTGTTTGTAATCCTCCATGACAACAACGTGGAGATTACAGCTCTCTTATCTTTGGTGCCTTTGTGTGTCTTGCTGAATGCACGGTACCTCCTCTGTCCTTCCCCGTTTCCGAGCGGCTTGAGAGGAGGGGATTTGGCATGAAGCTGATAATGGTGTCCTTGTGGTGCAGGAAACAAGATAAACGAGACTTTTTCCTTCGCAAGATTCTCCGCTGTAACTTTCCAATGAAAATAAATGATTTCAATACTCGCCTGATTTTAGTTATAAAGAGATTTAAACCAGCAAACCGATCACTGCAATTGGTACATAGGGTTACCAGGCGGCTTCTCCAAAAATACTGGGCACAATGGTGAAAGGTGTGACGCGCTCTTGCCTCTGTGCTATTTCCTCCTCTCCTTGGCCCCACCACCTGGACCCTTACACCTCCTCTTGAGTGACTGCTACTGGGTAATGCAGCCAATTAGGATAGAGGAAGCTGCCCAGCCCTCAAGCAACAGCCCTACTCTCGCCCTGTTCGGGGAAATCCGGTGGGCCCCCCAAGCCGGTCAGATCACTATGTCCAGAGAGGTAATACCGGACACATACATGTCCAGTATTACCTCTAAAAAAAAATTACTGGACAGATTGTCCAAATACAGGACAGTCCTGTTCAAGGCTGGACACCTGGCAACCCTTAAATGGTACACATCAGTGCTAAGTGGGACTGCACCTTTATAGCAGCACTGCTTCTCCTGGGTGTGAAATTAACAAATGTACAATGCTTTGGCTGGAGTCACATAACTAAACTAGACAAGGATTTGAAGAAGTGGTTGCTAATGCTGTTTTTGGACATTGTTCTGCTATGTAATAGATGAATCCATGGTTTGGCAGTGTAACATCGTATGGATGGTACAGACAAAATAAAGGCAGCTTGTAAAACTGTTTATACCTTGCTGCAAATTCTGAACTGTAACTTCAGCCCTTGGGGAAATGTATGTAGGGCGACTAGACGATAATCTATTATTACTGGGCCTGCTTGTTTATAAGTCTTCAAGGCACCGCGTGCTGTACTTCACGGCTGTAATGATGTATTGCTATTACACAGGTATAAAGTTACATAGCATGTGTATGTATAGTTTAAGACACTGAGCTGTGGTTTGTTGCCTTGTACCAATATGCTACGTGTGTGTAATAATGCACAAGGTGTTATATATATATATATATATATATATATATATATATATATATATATACATATACATACAGTGGTCGACAAACCTATACATTTGCTCGCCCCGGGCGAGTGGATTTAACCCCCGGGCGAGTAAATATTGGTCCAAGCAGCACACGTTTGGTACTAGGTGGCGAGTAGATTTTTTTGTGTGGCGACTAGATTTTTTGGTGATTTGTCAACCACTGTATATATATATACACTATGTATGTTTCAAGTATAAATATCCTCGGTTCTTTGAAATGTTTTCTCCATGTAACTGTACACATCCAGCAGGATGCTATTTCTAGTTCTCCAACCCCCTTGTTTAAATAAAGACACGACAACTGACATGTATATATAATATGCCCACAGCGCTCCTTTAAAATAAATATTATCAGTAAGGTAAGTGGGCTGCATGGAAACCAGCTCTCTCCTGCCTGGTGAGCTGGGGAAAGTGAGCAGAAACAGTGCAGATCGCCGTTTGAACGCTCTGCTGCAGGTCTTCTGATTACACTTGATAATCTGTTTAAATTGTTTTAACATTGAGCACACTTTCTTTATTTAAAAATATATATATTTTTGGGTAGGAAAGTGCATCTTTTTTTAGACCTTCACATTTTGAAGTCCTGTTACATCGGTCTTGCCCATCCAGTCCTCCCACTTCCTACATTCCCATCAGTGCTCCCTGGACTATAATGAGGATGTAGGTTTCAGAGCTTTTTGCATATTAAATGCTTACGGTTATGCCACTAAAAGCAGCAGATATTCACCTCTGTGACCTAAACAGCTTTACATAGTTGGCTGGATATAACGACTGCCAGAGAACTGTTCTGTGTGTTATAACTTATGCAAAGGGAGATTGTACAATTAATGGGGGGAGAAAAGCATAGTACTCATGGGATCCACAGAACATTAAACCGAGAGGCACCCTGTTACCTCCTGAGTAATTTCTGGTATGTTTAACAAGCAGCACCAGGTGGCAGATATTAACAAGCGAGGCAATTACATGGGCATTTCTTTCCCCGAAACGGCCAGAGAAGAGAACCCAGATGAACAAGTGCGGCCATTGTGTTTGAAACTGATTCTGCATTGTTTTACTGCGGCCAGCATTCCAGGTTTCAAGCCGAGGCCCAGAGTTCTCCCAGGAATAAACCAGCAACATTTTAGTAAGATATGTCAAATATAAGTTACATTTGGTACAAAGCAGGGATACTGCTTTCACTCGTCCGTTTTTAAATAAGTAGGCGAGTAGTAATCCTTCCAGCCATCTAAAGGGCAAACTCCAGAGCTTCATGACTTATCTAACAATTTAGATAGGTGCCAAAAATGAATTGTGTAGGCTGTGGTCTCGTATTACAATGAATATCAAAATGTAATCATTTTAAACTGAGCTACAGGGAGAAAAGTGAATTTCCCAAACATAACTAGGGCAGGCATAAGCTTATAGGGCTCAATGTTAATGGATTAGCAGCAAAAGGTGATCATTTGTGCTCATTTGCATGTCATTTCCCAGAATCCCTAGCTGCAGTGGAAGCATTGTATGCTAAGAGATAATGGGGATAAGCAGGGTTGCAGACCTGTCTGAGATGTGTATGTGCTCACATGTGATATTTTTATTTGCTGTACACTATGGTGGAGGGGGTTTGTCACTTATTTATCCACGTAGCTTATTTATTAATATGTTGTCCAAACATAAGTTAAACAAGTGGGTGGCACGGCTGCTGCAGTCTCATGTCCCTTTAACCTCTTGCAGCACCCAAGCAGTCATGCCACATAGTGACCTACTGACATCAAAAGGTCTGGGTGTGTGTCCTTTTCAAGAAAATGTAAATGCAGTGTGTAGTAACACAAGCCTGCAGAAAACACAATAAGTATCTTTGTGCTTGCGAGCTGTCAATATTTGAAGTGTCTGATTATTCCCCTGAGCCTAAGGCCTGGGACCCGCTGCGCTCGTTGGCGCGGGCGGCAATGTAGCGAGTTCCCCACCAGCAGGGGAATCCTCGCGAGCCAGTCCCGTCAGCCGCTAGGAGACACAACAGAATGGTGTTTCCTAGCGTTGACGCGTCACGTGGTGTGGCTGTGAGCCAATGGGGAGGGGAGGCTGCGGGAGGAGGAGAGGCTTCAGGGAGCGGGGAGGAGTGTGGAGTGAAAGCAGCGTGAGTGCCTGTCTGTGTATGTGTGTGCCTGAGTGCGTGCGTGCCTGTCTCTGTCTCTGTGTGTGTGTGTGTGTGTGTGTGTGTGTGTGTGTGTGTGTGTGTGTGTGTGTGTGTGTGTGTGTGTGTGTGTGTGTGTGTGTGTGTATGAGTGTGTGTGTGTATGTATGTATGTATGTATGAGTGCTTGCGTGTGTGTGTTTTTTTTACTTACCTGCAGCCCGTGGCAGCCCGTGGAGGGAGGGGGGGGGGAAGAGTAGCGGGTCCCTCCGCTCAAGCCACGCCCCCCCCTCCCTGTCAATCCTCCCACTCCCGCCCACCTCCCGCTCCGGCCCCCCACGTCATGGCCGCGCCCCCTGACGTCATGGCCGCACCCCCCGACCCGTTTGGCCACGCCCCCCCCCCCCCCCCCGCTACTACTGAAGTTTCCTGTAGACCGCAGATCGCGGTACAGCGAGTTGCACGCGCCGCCGGCAAGCAAGCCAGCCGTGCGGACGCGTGCAATGGGACCTTAGCCTAAGACTCCACATCACTCTGACTTTCTAAGCACTCCTGCTGACCTGTAACACAAACAAGTGGCTTGAAGAAGCATCCCCGCTCCTGGCAGGGGCAGCCATGAACAAGACTACATGCTTCCAGTGGTCACTGTCCCAAAGTTCTAAACTCTGTGACCTTCATATCAAGCTACTGATGCCTCTGGTAAAGAGGACGACTAGGAAGAGGGAAGTTTGGCATTTAGCAAAAGCTGAGGATGGGGCACATTTAACCAGTGGGCTGGTGAGAGGGGTTTCTTGTGAGAATTAAATTGGAGGTTCCCTCAGGGGTGTGCAAACTGTGGGGGCATGAGATTCTCAGCGGGGGGCGCGGGGTTTACAGAGGCCCCCGCACGCTTCCCGAAAGCACTTTAATGAAATGCTGGGGGAGCGGCGAAGGCCTCTGTAAGCTTCACTTACCTTGGCTCAGACGGCTTCTGGAGACACGTTGCCACTTAGGTCTCTTTCTTTATTATCTAGGTAAAACTCTGAGTTTGTGGTTAGCGGTATAAAGATAAAGAAATACATCTACACAGGAACCTGAAACTTATCAACACGGGTGTTTCACTCCTTATGACCAGTAGATGGCAGCGTTTCTTATTTTGTTCTGCACAGGATGAAATCTGTTGTGTGGTTTTTTTAATTACTTCCAGTGATTTTATTTTGCGTTTCTCTCCTTCCCCCACCAAAAAAAGTAAACTAAAGTAAAAAATAGTAAAGTTTTATAAACCCCCATGAGAAAGCCAGAGACTATTTATCAGGACATTTTCCTAATGTGTTTCCACCCCCCACCTCCCTTTTTGACAGAATGTGACACAGTTACATATATTTGCATTATTCTAGAGTAAGAGATGTCTCAGCATAACTTAAAAGCTAGGGACAATGACTCGTAATGTAAAAGTCACAGGGACCTTTGATTAAAAAGGTGCTACCCCGACCGAAAAAAGTTACTTGGGGAAAAACACGGGAAAGTGAAATACTCCAACATCCTGTTTTCATCTTTTTATAATTGTCGTCTTAGAAATCATAATACAGCATGCTCAATAAATACATAGAGAAGGGGGTGGCCAATTCCAGTCCTCAAGGGCTACCAACGGGTCATGTTTTCAGGATATCTTCGACTGATCCACTGACCCACCTGTGCTGAAGCAGGGATATCCTGAAAACCGTTTGGTGGCCCTTGAGGACTGGAGTTGGCCACCCGTGAGATAGGAGTACAGCAGCTACAGATCCTTGGGTGCCAAATGCGCCAGCAATGTGTTGCTGGCACTTAAAGGGTTAAAAGAGAGTTAAGGTAATGTTATTCAACCGGGTCACCCATTACACCTCTAAGATCATAGCCTCTCCACTATTGAATGGTTTGAAGTCATAGGAGCTCTTTTGTTTTATTTCATGCCAAGCCTAACCAGCCTTTAGAAGAAAGGTGGTTTAAGTGGTTTAAAGCCCGCCCCACTTTCCAATCAGCAGTTTTTATCATGATCCTGTGTATCACAGACCCAGTATGGTGTCTCTCCCTCCAGCAGAAAAGAGAGGTACATGATAATTGTGTCAGGTAGTGTTAGGACCTGCAGATTGGTCATGCCGTGACGTGGCTGCAGGCTTATAACGCTTTGGCCAGAAGGTTTAACTAAATGACCCTTTTTCATGAGCAGATAAGCACTGAGGTATTGCAATATATGTTGTCACTTTGTATGATGCACTGGCCTTTCTGGTTTTGTTAGCCTTTAGAAGAAGCTCCATCTCAGACGCCGGACTCAATAAAACATGTTTGTCAATTATTGTACAGAAGCAAAAGCCGAGTGCCTAATACTTTACTTATTACAACTACTTCAACGGGAGGATCACATCAACGCCCTTGTGGAATACTTTCTGGAACATACAAAAATAAGCAAATATTTTAATAAAAGAAAACAGACGCAGAAGATGCAAATGTATGATGAAGTGTATAGTAGATAAATAGTGACCACTTCCCCATCGTGTTTTTACCCTGCATCTCATCTGTCTTTCCCTGTATTTTACATGAAGTTCTTATCCTGCAAAGAATGTCCCATTTTGTAACTTCATCGGGAAGTAAAATAATAATCAGTTTTATTTTATTTTTTTAAAAGAGCAGCGCGAGTGTTAAAGTGGTACATGTACAATGGCTGGAGACTTCCCCCTTTTTTTGGAAGCTGTTCAGAATTCATTTAGAAAGCTAATTGCTTGTCATTTTCCGGGCACGTTTACATTCCAGAAATTACTCTTAATGCAGCTTTCAGACAACACTTGGCTGTGAATGGAAGTGCAGTTCAGTGCTTTTTACAGAAGCCCTTCCTTTTGGCTTAATCTCACTGTGAGAACTCGGGCAGCGCATAATGAAACTCGCACACATCCCATCTGGAAAAAATAAGACATGCTCCGACCTTATTCATTGCAGGACCAATCAGGAAGCCAAAGTATGTTGAAAGTCCCAGAGTGCCAGGAGATGCCGTTGCAATGCCATTGAGAAAAGTCTCAGAGCTGCCCGATCCCAACCAGAATGGTGAGTGTCTCCCTGTGCTCTTCCTATCCTGCTGTCTTTTTATATTGTTTAACAGTAACTTTGAATGCACAAAAGAAAGCCGCGGGAGAGAATATTATTGATGACTCGAGCAGATGTTTGTAGAAATGTTATCGGTTGCACAGGACTGTGTGTTACAGTTTCCCTCAGACGCTGTTAACGTTCCTGCCTGGCGATGCTGAATGCAATCACTTGTTTGAAAGATTGCACGGGGAATCTAGATAACCAGCTGGAGTGTGTATTACTTTTATCATTGTGTTTTGTGTGGTGCAAAGTTTTTAAAAAGAACATTTTATTCTTAACAAAAGCTCAGATATGCATAATTGCAGCAAGCCCAAGTAATGCACATTGTGGGGAACACTAGACTTTCTAGCCAGTGTACTGGGAGCCGGCAGATAACATTACCATGGTACGATGCAACAGCTTGCTGGGTGTATTCAACTCCAATTATAGCGACACATGCTAACACATGTACCGCAAGGTTTCCATTATCCAACTTCAAACCTTTTTTTTTTATATAGCTCAAGTGCCTTGCAAACAGCTGTCAGTACAGGCTTCCTGGCACTGAGGGGGTTAATTCTAAAAGCGAACCCTTTCAGCTGCCAGAGGGGCCAGCAACGCATTGCAGATGAGCAGTTGGGGCCGGGGTGGGCAGCTGCAGTCTGCAAGACCCCCCCAAACAGGTCAGGTTTTGAGGATATCCCAGAGTCGGCACACTGATTGAGTCACCTGTGCTGAAGCAGGTATATCCTCAAAACCTGACCTGTTGGGGGGGAGGGGGAGGTCTTGAGGACTGCAGTTGAGAACCCTTGGCTTAGTGACTTGTTCATTTGGAATTGCCCACCTGTGAGTTAGTGAGTTTTTGAAACGGGGCTCAGTAACTTGGGTTACATTGTAGAAGAACCGGTATAGTGAACATTGCCCGTGAACAGCCGCACAACTTAATCTTGGCAACTGAGGTAGAAGGAGATTAAGATTTGGGCAAGCTAAATTTGCATTGGAATCTTTGAGCAGTTATCCCACTTCAGAGGCCAGCTCCTTGACCTGTTGCAGTACATTCCAAATCAGTGACCCTCTCGGAAGTTCGCCAGCAGTCAAGAGCGGCAGTGGTTAAACGGATATATACAGTATTAATGATGATCATACAAAAGGCAACGAAAGCAAGCAGCCTAACAACCATGTTTTTAATTCTATGCAGACTATTCAAAAGGAATCATTGTCAGCGCATTACTTTCCAGCAGCGGGTCTCTGGGAAGAGCAAAAGCATTCTAGAATCTTTTAATAGACTACATTTTAGCCACATTAGTGCGGGAGGACGGGCAGTGCATCCCCATTTGCCAGGGCTGCAGGCAGGGGTGGAACTTGTGCAGCGAAAAGGAATTTGTTTCATTTGTGGCGTTATCATTTTAACCATTTCCGATGCCCCACTGGCAGCTTCGTTCATCTCTCTTGCACTCCAGCTTCCGAAGCTCCTACCCATTTAAGTGCATAAATGAAGAAGTAAATAGAACTTTTAAGTATCCTTGCCCATTTTGTGTGTGTCTTATACATTTTGTATTGGTCGCTCCAGTTGTATGGACCTCTCTCGTTCACAAGCGTAAACTGCTGCAATGTGCTCTTATACATTAGTAGTTTCTATGAGGCTGTGTAAACGGCTAGATCAGGGGTGCTCAACTCAAGCCCCCCCCCCCCCCCCCGCCCCCCAGCATGTCAGGTTTTCCGGATATCCCTGCTTCAGCACAGGTGGCTCAATCAATGGCTCAGTCAAAGACTGAGCCACCTGTGCTGAAGCTGGGATATCCTTAAACCCTGATCTGTTTTGGGGTGATCTTGAGAACTGGAGTTGAGAACCTCTTGGTTAGATGTGAGATGAACTGGATCCACAATCAGGTGTATGCACTTCTACACAAGCACAGTTCAAATACATTTATTAAAGTATTTTACCAGGAAAAAATACATTGAGCGTTACCTCTCGTTTTGAAGTATGTCCTGGGATATGCGAATGCATGTGCAGGGCACAGTGTGTATTTGTATATTTTATTGCCTTGTGAGATTGCAGGAAATAACTGCTTTTGTTCTTAATCGGATCTGCTACCTAAAAAATGTGCTATCCCTTTATTTTCTCCACCAAACAGCAGATCATTAAACCTGTATTACTAATACTTTTGGTTTTTATCCTAAATCAATTTTCAAACTTTTCAGGGCCCCCAGTTAAAGTAATAATTATTATTTTTTTTGTGCATACATTGGCTGTTCCGGCTAACGGAAGCTGCAGCCACTGTACTATACTGTGTGTCTGCAACTGTATTCTGGCACAATTAAATATGAAATGACAGCTGGTGACAGGCAGGGAAGTTCTCTAATCTGTGTGGCATCTTTGAAGTTCCTTTTCGGGGGTTAATTAATGCGGCTTTGTAAGCTGGAGTTCGCGCCAGCATCTCCAGATCTGACAGGAAGGAAGGCAGACGTAATTGGGATAGGACTAATGAATCTGAATGTAGGAGCAGGACAGGACAAGACTGGCAATGAGGCTGCATCCATTCATGCAGGGGCAGCAAACCACAGGGTTTCCTTAGCCCCTGTGCTCCGCAATGCGTTGCCACTCTAGCAGCAAACATGCTGACAAAAAGGATTTTATATGTAAATTGCTAAACCTAGTATAACCAGCTAACCAGCCTCACACTGATGAGACCCAAAAGGTCGAAACAGCTGTCTGTGGGTAGGTTTACTGGTTATGCATCTTACCCCAGGCTTTGCTGAAAAGCTGTGCTGAAAAGCTGTGCAATGCCGCAAGCATAAGCTTATAGGGGTCCATGTCAAAATGGATTTGATGCAAAAGGTGGCACTGAGTGCTCATTTGCATGTCATTTCCCAGAATCCCTTGCTGCAGTGGAAGCACTGCATGCTGGGCGATAATGGTGAAAGGCGGGGTTGCAGACCTGTCTAAGACATGCAAATGAGCACACAGTAATATTTCCATTTGATCTATTTATATATTTTGCTAACTTACAAAAAAACTATGGACAAAGTAGGCTCTGGCAGTTACCGTTTGCAACAGAGCTTTGTATAAAGTATAGATAACTTTCATATTTGTATATAATAATGTATTTCTTATAAAGCACTGTCGGTTTGCAGCGCTGTGCATAGAATTTTGCAGGCACAATGAGTCCCTGCCCCGTAGAGCTTACATCTAATTTTGATGCTTGAGGCACATTGAGGTAGTGACTTGCCCGAGGTCACAAGGAGCTCCCCTTCTTCAAAGTCAGTGACATTGTTTTCAGAGTGGGTGCCTTCACTTACTGATCCACTCCTTCCTTCCTATATGTCAGTGGCGGAACTACTATACGGGCACCAGGGCCCCACACCTTCTTCAGGGCCCTCTCCTCCACACCTCGGTACGCTGTTCCAGCATTTATTTTAGCAGCCGTAACAGCGTTCCGGCATTTCTAAACCCTCCCTCTCTCCACATCCCCTCCCCGGGCCCTACCTGGTGCGGGGTCTTACCCGGCGGTGGAGGGAGCCCATCCAGGGGGTCCTAACACGGACGTTAGGCCCCACCGGAAGTCAGGCCCAACTTCAGCAATCACCGCCTGGGTGGACTCCTCAGTCAGTTTCACGTAAAAGGAGGGCCCGGGGAAGAGGTGTGGAAAGGAGCTTTTTGTTTTTACTTGCACCGGAGCCCACCAGTGGCTAGTTCCGCACTAATATAGATATATACACACTCGTACGCGCTCTCGCGCACACACGCTCGCACACACGCAATCATGCACTCATATACACACGCAATCATGCACTCATATACACACGCAATCATGCACTCATATACACACGCAATCATGCACTAACGCACTCGTACACACACACACACTCGGACGTACGTGCACTCGGACGTACGTGCACTCGGACGTACGTGCACTCGGACGTACGTGCACTCGTACACGCACTCGTATTCACATTCGTACTCGCACTCTCACTTGCACTCACAGTCATATGCGCGCACACACACACAGTCGAGAATATGTGTATCTGCATTGTATGCATTTGCTGCCTAAAGGGCCTCAACATGTTCCAGAGCATTCTCTTTGTCACCCTCTCTGGCATAAGCAGAAGCACTAATGTAAACCATATGACTTATGTACCAGTTAATGCCCAATCCATGATTTGTGTGTTGGAAATGTCTGTATTAAGAGCTAAATTGGCTCATCACTAGTATCTGACAATAACCCCATTGTTGTGCACTCACCTTTCCTTATTTGCATATCCTGATTGTGCAATTCTTTCTGTCTAGTAGTGGAGAGTAACGTAAAGCAGCAGTTCTTTCTGGGTCCTCCTTTATTTCATGTATAGGAAGCAGGTGGATCTCCGTAGCTGAACTGCGTTCATTTCAGCTCCGGGGACCCCCTGCTCCCCGAGATACTTAACATGGAAGGTGCCACGGGTACTTCATGTCTACATTCCCCACATGACACGGCCAACAGGAAGCTGGGATGGATGACATTGCGGCTTTCTATTGGCTCTCGTGACTAAGCCTCAATTTTGTTTTCCTTGGAGGGTGATGCTACGGGCTGCACCTTTTTTTATTTTTAAGAAAATTTAGTTATATATATTTATCTTTATGAGATATGCACCAGCCAATTCAGGATACTATATTGGAGTGCCTGTGAAATCTTTTTCAACTATATATATAGATAGGTAGATATAGATATTTTTATTTATTTATTTTTACTACAGTGAGCTTGCAGATATATATAAAAAAAAGATGGTTGTTTTTGTGGCAAATTACACCTTTAGCAAAAAAATCCCCCATCCCTTATCCGTTTGGGGAATGGCATTTCTGGTGCTTTGCACATTGGGAGGGACAAATTGGCTTTACTGTTGTCAATTGTAATATGTAAATCAGCTCGAATGCAAATGAATTGTTTGAAAGGTAATGCCATTAGTGAAATGGTTTCAGCCTGTGTGTAATCAAAGTGCTTTCACTTGTAGAACATTTCCCCCAGGAATATAAAGACTTTCATGCTGCAGCGCACACAGTGATCCAACAAAGCAACCAGGAAGACCAAGGAGCTTTCAGAACAAGTTAGGGATAAAGTGGTAGAAAGGCACAGAGTAGGAGAAGGGTACGAGAAAATGTCATAGGTGCTGGTTATCCGTATCCGCACAATGAAGTTCATCATTAAAAAGTGGAAGATGCATCATACCACCCAGATCAGGTGGACCTCCCAAACTGAGCAGCCAGACAAGCAGGAAACTGCTTCAGGATGTTACTCGGAAGCCAACAATGACCTTGAGAGATCTGCAATACTGGGAGTCAGTGTTCACACATCAACAAAAAGCCAGTCCCTGTGCAAAGCTGGCCTATATGGACAGGTGGCAAGAAAGAAGCTATCTTATATCACTTACGGAGTTTGCAAAAAAGCATATAGATGATACTGCATACATGAGATCTGACTCCAAATGACTGTTCATGGTCCCAAGCTTCAGCAAAGTATCCGTCCGCTCCTTCTTCTCTTACTGTGCCCCCCAAAATTGGAACAATCTACCGGAGACTCTCACATCCACCACCAGTCTAAGTTCTTTCAAAACTAAAGCGGTCTCCCATTTTAATCTGGTCTGTAACTGTTACATACGCCTATAATATATATTATCTCTAACTGTGCATGCAATGTCTTGTGTATAATGTACACCCTGTTCACTTATGTAACTATGTATTTGTAACCATGTATTATTTGTCATCATAACTCTGTGCCCAGGACATACATGAAAACGAGAGGTAACGCTCAATGTATTACTTCATGGTAAAATATTTTATAAATAAATAAATGTTGGAAAAGGTTTTGTGATCAGACGAGACAAAAATTGAACCGTTTGGTCTAAATTCCAAGCGTTATGTCGGGCGCAAGCCCACCACTGCACCTCCCCCAGTCAACACCACCTCAACGGTCAAGCATGGTGGTGGCAACTCCATGTTATGGGGATGCGTCTCTTTAGCAAGGACTGGGAAGATTGTCAGGATAGAGAGGAGAATGGATGTGCAAAGTCCAGGCGAATCCCTTAGGAAAGCCTGTGAGTCAGCCAAGACTGTGAAACTGGGGAGGACATTCACATTTCAGCAGGACAATGACCAGAAGCACAAAGCCAAAGCCACACTGGAGGGGTTTAACAAGAAGAGAATTAATGTTCTTGAGTGGCCAAATCCAAGCCTGACTTGAACTCAATCGAACATTTATGGCGAGACTTGAAGATTGCAGTCCATTGACGATCCCCAACAAACTTATCAGAACTGGATCAATTTTCCCTTGAAGAATGGACAAAAATGAAACCATCCTACTGTGCAAAGTTACTCAAAATCCATTTGACCTTTTGGAGATTCTAATTGTTTGATGTTGAGTCGGTAGCATGTTATGTATGTGATATGAATGGTACATTAGTTTGTACTAGTTTTCAGTATGATTAGTGTGGCATATTCATTAGAACAGATGGTAATCTGAGTAATAGGAGACAGTAAGCACTTTCACTGATTCTTACCATGTACCTGTGTTGCTGATATATTTATTTTTCAGTTTATTTCTGCAAGATTTGAGAAGCGCTGCGTAACCTAAACTTTAAAGCAGAGAAACATAAAAGTAATCTAGGTCTGGAGGATTGTTAAACCAAGCTGATGTGTTTGTTGTCATTCCCATGCAGAAGCAGCACTTGACAAAAATGCAGGCGGTTCTCCTGCCGCTCAAGAGTTGATGATGAGACTCGGATTCTTGCTCGGAGAAGGCATTCCGAACTCGGCTCGAGTATCTATGGAAGAGAAAAACGCTGCCATGGTAGGTTTGGCTCACCTAACATCCTGATCTGTGACCGTGTGCGCATTCTCACCGTGTATAAAATAGAGTCAAACTTTTGTTGTTGAGTGCAAGAATAATGTCATTTCCTTAACTCCGGTGTTCTCACCTCCAGTCCTCAAGACCCCCCCCAACAGGTCAGGTTTTAAGGCTGTCCCAGTCTTCGACTGATCCACTGATTGGGCCACCTGTGCTGAAGCAGGGATATCCTTAAAACCTGACCTGTTGGGGGGCCTTGAGGAATGAAGTTGAGAACCCCTGCCTTAACTAATATGTTTAAAAGTGCATTGGTACAACCGGTGGGCATCCTTTATTCACCCATTATAAAGATGCAATTAAACTCCTAGTAGTGACAAAGATAGGTTTCTGAGTTTATACGAGCAAGAAGACATAATTAACCCTTTGAGTGCAGGAGGAGACATGGCATCAAAGTGCCACAACTCCTCTGTAACGTCGCAATCACATGATCACGACCAGTGCCGCAGATATCTCTGCCGGTGCCCAGGACTAAAGTTTTCGAGGCCCCCCACCCTCGTGTTGGCGGCCTTGCGAGAATCCCCTCCTGTTTTCTCTTACACTCCCCCCCCCCCCTTCTCACACTCCTCACTCTCACCTCCCTCGTCACCCTTTCCTTCCTCCCCCTCTTTCCCCCCCACCTTTCCCAACCTATCCCTCTCCCCATGTATTTCACCTCCCCTCCTCACATTCAATAACCCAATCCCATATACATGTACATACACACACACACACACACACACACACACACACACACACACACACATACACATATGCCCCCCTGCCGAAACACACACAAATAAGCCCTGTCCCCACACACACTCACACAAATAAGATGTATATATACTGTACATACATACATACACACAGACCTACCATGGGGGGGGGGGTGTAAGGGGCCTGGGAGGGTGATATAAAGGGAGCCTAGGGCATGTGGGCTTACCTGGAGCCCTTGGATGGGCCTGCTGGAGCAGCATGGCCAATGCACAGAAGGGCCCTGCAAGCCCACGGAGCCAGCCAAAGGGGCTGGGGAAGGGAGGGATAGATGGGCAGTATCGAGCAAGGGGGAGGGACCTTCAGTCCTGCAGGAGGGAAGGAAGGGTGTGGCAGCCAGAAAAGGGGAGGGCTTGTCTTGCCTACACAGAGAGAGAACTGTGGGGATGCCGGCATGGAGGCTGGGCTCGGGACAGTTGTCCTTGTTGTCCCCCCCATTTTTTGGGCCCGTGGACTGCAGGCCCCATGGCATGGTGGCCATATCATGGGACGCCCAAAGAGTTAAGATATACTCAAAGATGATGAGCCGTGATACAGTGATTGCAAAGTTCTAGGAAAGAAAAGTCTCAGAGGCAGCAGGAGAGGTAATAAAGAGAGGAAGAGAACGGAAGAATGTGTTGTGAGGATAAAGTATCCCTTAATGTTAGAAAGGCGAGCACCGCCAAGTTGGGGAATTACCGACTAGGAAGATATCACATTATAAAAATGATGTTGCTAGTTATTACAGTCCTAAATTGCCGATTTGGAAGAACTGAAAGGCGCGTGGTTGAAAAGGATGTAGACCGTAAAGAAAAGGTGTTAATAGAGCATTGTAAAACAAATGGAACTCTTTGGAAATTCCATGCGTGTTACCTAGGCCCCGAGTTCTATCACGTGTGTCATGTCAATTAATTGCTGATTTCCTGCAGTGTACAGTATTGAGTCACGGGATAAGTCCTTGTTCCACACTGACGAACAGCACGGCATCTCCATGCACAGCCAGTCCTTGTTCAACACTAAACAGCTGCATCAGCAAAACAGCCGCAAACAAAATCAGCCCCAGTGGAACCATTAGCAGCCCCAGCTCCACACTGGAAAGCAAAGACAGTGGAATTATAGGTAAGCAAGCGAGCAGTATTAAGTAACACGATATGTTTGTGGGCATTGTTTCTGTATGAGCCTGTATGTTGGGATTTCCGTGTTCCCATTTGAAATAAGGGCATTGTGTACTCCTTTTCTTCACTTCCTTGGTCAGATTTCTCTGGTGATTACTTGGTATTGAAAAGAAGGACATTTTCTCATTAATGGGTATTTATTTTTAATCATGCAGAACTGTACATAGTGACACAGTAGAGGTCTCTGGAGAACTTGAGATCTAATTTTAGTACCAAAGGCACATAGAGATCAAGTGATTTTCCTTTCTCAAGCTCACAGAACTTGGCAACTGGTCTCGAACCTGGGGACTCCCAATTCAGAGGTCAACACTTCAATCACAAGGGTGCTCCGTCTTCTCTATTAGCTACAAATCTTCAGTGAAGTATCCAATGTATTTATACTAACACACTCCCATGGATTTGTAGCTTTTTTTTTACTGCAATGCAGACTCTATAAGGAGCATCATTGCCAAGTATTAGAACATTTGTTTTGTCCCGTTACTCCTGGAAGAGCCATAGGGGTTAAAAGAAATAGCACACTCTTAGGCCGGCCAAGATTTATTTCTCATCTTACCACTTCATTCTTTAGTCGAAATCTACCCCAACCTCTGCTGAGCTCGGGATAATGGAGGCGTAGCAGGTTTTAAGCCTCGGCAGAGAGCTAAAGAGGAAAGATGTGTGAGCCAAAGCAAAAGCTTTCCTGGAGAAGTGCCACCCTACTCTATAGAAGGTCCTTCGTGCAATGCTCTTTTATTCATTATTATTATTTTATAGAAGTTAAAGTTCCTGTATATTGTATGATTATATTTTAGCAGTGTCAAGTCTTAAAGGCGCAATCCATGCAATATCCTAAATATGTGTTATATAATAGCTACTACATTTTTTTAAATTCTACTCTTAATGCCATTTTTAATATACTGAGCATAGTTTTGATTTTTATAGCAGGCGTTACGCTACCTCCCCAGCAGTTCAATATATTTTCAACACTTTCCTGTTTGTGATAACTTGTTGCCAATATTCCCAGCAGTTTGAGCTGCAAACTGCAACAATAGATAATGTTACCTTAGTAATAGAAGCATAGATTGTAGCTGCTGAGTTACACTGACTGAAGGATTGATTGAAACTGAAAGGCCGCCATTTAATAAACCCTGGAAAGCAGGATCTTTGCCGATTGATCACAGGAAGAAGAATGGATCGTCCGCTTAGGTAATTCATTTTCAGTAACAGTAATCAGACTACATATATTAAAACAAATGTATATATATATATATATATATATTTTTGTAAGTGCCGCTTGGATTGCCTCTTTAAAGAGAAATTCATGCACATTTTTCCATGGAACATGCTACAGTCTCTTGATACTCCATATAATTAATCATGTCCATTTAAAAGCTTCTCTATGCATATACTTAATGATGAAAGCACCTTTATTATGTCCACCTTGCTTCTATTTGTTGCTTATTGAAGAGTCAAATTACATAGTTGTAGTTCCCATAGTGATGAACTTTCACTGGCACAGGTATCAGGTGTTGCAATACTTTGGGTATGATCCACAAAGGTCCTTTAAATTGGGGCTCAATGTGACGTTACCTAAAACAAGTGGATGTTATGGTCCCTGAGTTAATATGGAATCCTCCAAGCTAATTATATGTAAAGACAAGGTGCAAACTACATCTCATTTTCATAGATTTAATGCCACTTTATGCCTGTCTTGGTATTACTCCTATCCAGACCCCAAAATGGGGCTTATGCTGAGGTGGAGAGGGAAATAATTATGCCCAACGGTGGTGTTATAACCATGCAGATGCTGCAAAAGCTTATTTCAGTGTGTGGACGGGAGTAATGACAAGTTTAGATATAACCTAAGTCGGGGGTGCACAAACTTTTTACGTCGTGCTCCCCTGCCCTCTTACCTGCTCCCCGGCACCGCCTCATCTCTGCGATGTCACGTTGATGATACCGCGTTGTCGCCATCAGAAGATGGAGAAGAAGCTGGAGAGAAGGTAAGAGGCAGTTACAGAGGCACCATGCTCTCCCCGGCAATCAATTTAAATGTTGTGGGGAAGAGCACGGGGCTGGGTTCGGCGCCCCTCTTAGAAAATGTTGTGCCCCCCATTTTGCACACCCCTGACCTAACCAACGTAATAAGACCCCACTTAAACCTTAACAGACTTTATTCTGCAGTAATCTGATAATGACTCATTTGCACCAACATTAGTTGCAACACTATGATCTTTACAGGAGAAAACATGGCTCAACGTTCTTCTAATATCCTCTGAAGATGCACCATTAGTCTTCACAATAACGCCACATTAAATAACTTAATCGGGCTTTGTGGTATCATCAGCGTGGAATCACTACTGGACAGATTCATTCCTCAGTGTAATTAATACCAGTCACAGCCTCTGAAAGGTTTCAGACTGTTAGTGGCTGGTGCATACTGACCGTAGCCCACCTCCAATGGCCTTAATGAGTATTGGAGCGTGACCGCACAGTTTTTGGTTCCGTTGTCTTAGCTTTGCATTGATATTCATTTAGGGAGTTGCTGCAAGTTGAGGTATTACTAGTTTTACAGCTAGAGCAGCTAGAACGTACAGCTAGAACGTACAGCTAGAACGTACAGTTAGAACGTACAGCTAGAACGTACAGCTAGAAAGTACAGCTAGAAAGTACAGCTAGAACGGTGGGTTTGTCTCTTCCTCCCCCTCCCCCCCCCCCCCCCCAGGAGGACCTGCTGATTTTAAGTATGTCGTGTGATGAGATATATAGTGAAATATATGCATGACTATCTGGATGCTTTGTTCTAATGCACAGAGAATATCACGGATAAACAACTGAAGAGTTGTGTAGAGATAAAAATGAGAGAGCTGAATGTCGAGTCATAAAATCAGTGTGTGTCGAATGTGGCTGAGCTAGGGGAAATAAAATGCCCCTGAGGATTATCTGCCCAGACGGCCTAAACTGAAGATTAGACTTTGGGATTTTGCACATGTAAGCAATATTTTAAGGTCGTAAAAATTGTTAGTGTCCGTGATATAAGAAGCACTGAAAGGTAAGAGCTGTGCTTTTTCTTTCTTTGCAGAATGTTTTTAGGGCACTGAAGCTTATTTTGAAATGAAGTTTATGTGAGAACTTGCAATGCATTAGCAAGTGGAAAATATATTTCATCATCTTGCACTTGGTACTGTGGCAACATGCATTGCAAATAATAAAGAAAAGAAAACACAATGGCGTTGCAAATACAATTGTGTTCATACAGTACTTCCTTAAATGTGTGCATATTTAAAGTTGACATCAAACATGTTATTGCACAACAAACTCAATATATAGAGATCTAGAGGGTTATTCATTAAACTTCCATAGTGCTGATCAGAGCATTATCACATGGACACTCTCACTAACTCTGGGAGTTTACTGTATATGTGCTTGTGCTCTCGATCGGCATGATCACTGTTTAATGAATAACCCCCCATAGTTTCACTGGGGACATCCCCATCTGACAATCTACAACGTTTCTTGTCCTCCTGCTTAGAACCTTTCTTAGATAGAATATGCAGCAGTTACTTTTAGCATTGGATAAAGCTTCATTGGGCACACAGACTGTTTTTATAGGGGGCACTCAGAAGCAATAGGATAGGAATGTGATTTGCTCAGGGCCAAGCCGTGTGCAAGAGGAGCTTGTAGGAATCAAACCCAGGTCTGACTTTAAGCACATATATTCTAAACGACTGTCCCACTTGCTTCATGCATGTGCATGTAAAAGCCACAGCATCAATTGTATTTATTTACATTGCTGCAATCTGGGGCTGGTCCTATCACTGTGGAGGAGGAAGACCTGTTTCTTGAGTCTCAGGAAGAAGTGCTTCACTCACTCGGTAGCGATTTCATCAGTCCCTGATTGCAGGTATAAAATCAAGTCACAGCATAGACTGAAACTTAAATGTACAGCATTGGACTCCTACTGCTGCTGCTTAAGTTTCTTTGTGAGTGACCGAAAGATAAATCCCTCCGCCATGAAGCATTTTCCAAAATGAAAAAACGGAATGGGATTACAAGCTATTGCAAAATAGCCGACACAGGATTATCGACTTTTGAATGGTTTTGTTTAAAGTGTGTATCGTATTTGAACTTTTCAGCAACAATCACAAGTTCCTCCGAAAACGATGACCGCAGCGGTTCTAGTTTGGAATGGAGCAAGGACGGAAGTTTAAGGGCGGGAGGCCACCAAGGTACGATTCATGAACGGAGAACAGATAACTGCTCACCGGTGGTGGAGGAGGAAATGTGCGGCACAGGAGAGCCAAAAACTGACGTCCTTGTTGGAGAAGGCCCTATTCCATACACGCAGAACACAAGCTCCCTGGTGATGCAGCGACCCAACTCGGTTGCAGGTAATACAAAAATAATACTATAACAGTGGGGGGGGGTTGACCATGAATATTTCATTTCAACTAGAAAATAATTCAGAGCAAGGTTATTGTGAGCAACTCCTTGTGTTTCAATGTTGCTAACACACTTCAGATAAGTGAGGCACTTGTCTTTCTTTTCTTTCATTCTTTACTTTAAAAGGAAAGGAACAAAGTTTTAAAGTTCTACACCCCACCGTGTGACTTTTTTGTTTGTTTGTTTTTGCAATGTGAAGTCGAAAGACCTAACTCTTTAAGGTAGAAAGAATCCAGAATATGAAATGCATATCTTTCCTGGTGTTGGGGGCTAATTAAGATTATTGCCCATTACGTGGAAGGAATTGCTTTGGCAGTTCCAAAGTTGTGGTGATCAGGACTGAATGCTAAAGCAGTGGTGCCTGTTTTGAAGAGGTAAAAAATTAAATAATTGACTTCTTGTATTTCTTCAAGACGGCAAATTATTAGAGAATGGCGGGAATGATCAGAGGGAAAAAGGTAAAAGTTGTGAAAAGTCTAAAATTGGTTCAATGCTGCGTTATTGTTTTTAAACTCGCTTTTTTTTTTTTTTAAAGTGGCAGAGTAAGTAGCGGTATCGGGCAAAAGCAGGACAATTGTGGGGGGAAATTCTGCACTGTATGTATCAAAGAAAAGAATCCCATTGAAACCAATAGCATTTGTTTTTTGATGGATCTGAAACATGTTGTTTTGCCACAGAATTGCACCACTCTTGCCTTGTACTGTACATAATACCCATGTGTTCTTTTAATCATGCCCAACCAACATTAAAAAGTTCACGTTACAATAACTAATTTACGACTTTATTCTATATTGTCTGAAGTGGGCCATTCAGGCTGTTTTCGGATTCAAATCCCTGTAGAAGTCAATGGACGCTTCAGACCATATAGCGCAAGGCCTAATCTGTCTACAAATAATGTTTTGGCTTATATCACTGCTAACATCTATTCCATTTTATATTAGAGTATACATAGCTAAATCCTTTTCTAAAGATATTACTACTGTTATACCTCAGGCACAGGTAGATGAAGCGTCTCATGGGGGGTGCAGGGAGCTGGCATTGATTTCTTTATTTTTTTTAAACCAGGGATTCTCACTTCAAAGACTAGCACTAGGCCAGTTCTTCCTTTATATTTATCTATTTGCGAATAAACCCTAGACTTTTCCATTCTTCGTCAATTCAAGCCGTTCATCTTTGAGATCCCCGGGCCCCTCAAATACATAGCAGTAAACCTCTGCAGTAAAGAGGTTACCCTTTTAATGAGGACTTCGTTTTTTTCTGGCCTGCATGCTGCTGGCTGTTCGTTGTAACAGGTTGTAGGGGATGACATGCGTACTCCCTATAAAATGCTTCGTGTCACGGCTCCGTTTTTAATCTTGACACTGCACTGTGATAGAGGGAACCGCACAGTTTGAACATACCCCTTCTCGCGCATTCCTTCTGGGTGAGCCGGCATCACATGGCTGCAGTGTCTGCCTCGGGGAGGGACAGAGCGATGGGAATTGAGTAGGTGTTTGTTTTCTCTATGACTTGCTGACTTTGAATAACATTAATGGACGTCACTCCTTTACTAAACTTCTGTGCAGTTTGTGTAAGGGAGGAAATATGATTGAGCTGTTCAGGCCCTCCAGCGGGGAAGGAGTTTAAATTATAGAGGTGGGTACAATATGAATTTCAAAGGCCTCATTATACATAGACACAGTTTATCCATATATCAATCAGAAATTGATTAGTTGCCTTTCTGCTATGTTATTAGATGGTATTTCTTCCTCCCATAGATTATTTCTGCGTTTGTTTTTAAAAATGATATATTTATGCTATAAAGTGCACTTTTGAGCACATTCTGGTTTCTCAGGCAGGTCCCCCACCTTGCCCTACCTCACAATCACGCAGCATACTGTGTGTCCACTGCAGCCAGGGATTCTGGGTAATGACGGGCAAATTTGCACTCTTAGTGCGTCACATTGTGCTGCTTATCCACTTCACCATGGATTCCTTTCAAGCTTATATCTGCTGTATAACAGAGCTTTTAAAGGTGCAACCCCACATAGACTGGTCATTTGCTGCTTTCTGGCATAAGGACTGGCTTCCCTAAAGTAATCTAGCCATGGTAAGAGAAAAAGGGTTGGCTCCTTCCTTTTAATTAAATTAATTACACGTTTGAATGTTTTTGGTGTCTCTGAATGGGGAAGTGTTTGTAAGTGTAGTATTTTCTTTACCCGTATCCCCCCCCACCCTGTCATTATTAGAGAGCCAATAAAGTTGTGGGGAGGGAGGACTCTGGCTTAACACCCACTTCTGGAACACACCCTGACATCACACACACAAAATAATTTAAAATACATCCTTATCCGTGTAAAACATGTCACTGGAATTTGTTCACTTTGGTCCTAGGAGGCATTGCCCTTAAAATGTTAGGTGAGCCGCCTGAGATGCGTGAATGGGCTCATAAGTGTTCTTTATTATTGCCGAACACTGTACAGGGGAAGGTTTTTGTGACTTTTCTACTCGCCATTATTTGTTGATCAACTATGAAGGCCGTATGGTCAGGGCTATATGACGGTAAAATAATGAATTGCTGTGTACCCATCCCCTATCTTACTCCATTTACTTCCGTACACTTGTTTTATTTAAATAAAACGCTACAAAAAATAATACAAAGTTAAATGTCTACTAAATGTCTATAGAATGGTCTTTAACTGTCCTAAGGTAGTGCAACTATAAACTTCTGTTCGCCACTACAAGCATCCACTTTTCTGGACATTTTTCTTTGTCTACAATATTGCACCAACAATCTCTTCCAATGTGAAATGAATAATCTTAAAACGTTCTGGAATAAACAGTCTTCCTCTGTTTACATTGCTGTTATACTCCGAAAATGCTGCCAAGAAAATGCATCTTTCTCGACAGATGTATTTTGTAAAGCTTTGGAAATGTAGGATAAATAAAAAATTTGCCCTAAAGTCATTTGAGTCTTGAGAATGAAAGCGTTCACAGGCTGTTAAAATGCAGGATACTGCAGGGCACAATAAAAAAAATAAAAAAGCTAATCTTATTGCTGCACTGATGAAGGGGATTTGTCTGTGCAGAACATCTTGGACTATTGATTTTCCTCTTATGTTTTGGTGGTTTTGCCTGAAATAAGAAGGCTGTTTCTCTTAATGGTTGTATACATTTTCGCATGTGTATTTGAGCGCCAAAACATGAACACTTTTTGTTCATGCATCATCTTTTTACGATGAGGTGAGTAGTACAAATTCCATTACTCAGGGGCTAATTCAATGAAGACAAAAGTACCTCCTTGGGCTGATTTCGGTCAAAAATTCCCCTTGACGTTACTAGGATTTTTTGTCTTAAACCCCCCGAACGACTGCTTCGTTCTTTATTGAAAGCATGGCATTGAGGGCCCATATTGAACTAAATGTGGCCATCACCACTTGGCCCAACTACTCAAGCCATTGAAGACCATCCATTGCTAGACAAAGCAATGGGATGCAGGCTTACTATTTTCCATAGATACACACTGGGGGACCGTGGGGTCAGATGGCCAAGAGCCGGGTTACATACCTATTCACCTATATCAAATTAACCAAACAAGCAACACTTCTGCTTTTCTGAAGAAAAAACAACGCTTTTATAAGATGTTTATCTTTTATACAAGTTTACGTCTCGGAGTTAGTAGGGAAACACCCGAAATTATCTTCAGATGTTCTTTGTTTGACTTGATTCTGATGCTGATGATCCATTAATGTTGCAAGGTTTATAATATCTTAGAATCTTTACTGTAGTGTAACATTTGTCTTAGATTGCTTTGTAACATAGATAAATGCATGCTCTGCAGGTACCCAGTGTATTTCTTATAGCAATCTGCTGACTAAATGGTTTACATTTTTTTATTTTTTATTATTGTTATTCCAGCGACAAGTTCAACAAAACTGGAAGACTTAAGCTATTTAGACGCACAGCGAAATGCTCCTTTGCGAACCTCAATCAGAATGCCCTGGCATCACACTGCAGGAACAAGAGTGCAACAAGAGATCAAAGGTGCTCAATTGTGTTTTGTTTTTTTAGCAATGTGTAATAGATGTGTATTTGATTCAGACATATCCTATGGATAATTTGAGCAGCTAGGGGTAAAAAGCTGACATTGCAAGTGGTTAGAACAGGTGTTCCCAACTCCCGTCCTCCATACCCCCCAACAGACGAGTCTTCGACTGAGCCACTGATTGTGCCACCTGTGCTGAAGTGGGAATATCCTGAAAACATGACCTGCTGGTGGGTCTTGACTGCTGGAGTTGAGAACCCCTGGGTTAGAAGTTGACACTTAAAGTCCTTGTATAAGGCAGCACGTTGCTGTAGCATGTATTACTCATATTTTGCAAGCAGATGTCTTTGTAGTGCAAGAGCATAACAATGAATACCTGGTAATGTATTCTAAAGCTATTAAAGCGATTACATTAAAAGGGAAAATGTAACAGCTGCACGTCATCTTGTTAAGTTCATTAAAAAAAACTGGAGTGGTTGACCTACAAGATTATGCATGAAAGCATTAGAGCTATTGAAAACCTCAGAACATAGTCATCCTGTTGTAATAAATTATTTGATCATAAGTACTGCATTGCAATGTAGTCACCTGCGCACTGACAATGTAACATGCCCACAAATATCCTTTTTTTGTAATATTTTAATTCTTGCTTTAAAAAAAAGCTATAAACTAAGCTATACTGTATATCTAACGTACACATTGCTCCAAGAATCATTACAGTATCATTATTATTAATTTTTAATAAATAGGGGTATTGAGCTAATCTGCTTGCATATGTCCCAGATTCCGCCCTAATGGAAGGACGCGGTGACCGCACTCTGTTATGAGACCCTTCTCCTTGTCATTCCAGAACTGCAGTAGCCAGTTCCCAGCTTTTGAAACCTTAAATATGGCTTATTTATTTATTAGACTCCAGGAATACCCCTAAATGAGGAAAGCCCTACCAGCCCAGGCTCCCCTCTGCACCGTCCCTTAGTTTCACTTCAATCTTTTTGTGTCTTGGGGAGGAGTACACAGCCCACTGGCCGTCTCCTTGCTGACGAGCTAGTTGATTGTAGCGGGTTTTCCTTTCCACACCAGCGGAACCTTGATCCTTGCTAATTTTTACACGTGTTATTTTGCACGTGTTATCCTGACATCCTGTCATTATGCATTGGCTCTCCTGCGAGGAAGTTGGGGCGGGTGGGGGGCATTTTAACCTTCTGAAACGTGTCAAAATAATAATTGAAATGGCTCGAGAAACCGCCTTCCACCTTCCCGCCGCGCACTCAGAGAAAGGGAAACACGAGGCGCTCTGATTGCTGCGTTAAAATCAGTATTTCACTTGAAGGGAAAAGTGCTGGAAAATGTAAAACCTTGAAATGCAAAAAAATAAATAAATATTGACTGAATAAGTGTGAATTCACATAAGATGCCTCTCTTCTAACTCACCATAAGAAAATATCAGCACACACCTTGCTTCTGTTGGGCCTGTGATTGCACCCCTGCTGTGTGAGCTTTTCAGAACTACATCTCATCTTCGTGTTTGATTTTATTTTGGGGACTATAATAACTATACTTTTTCACTCGCGCGGCAGAAGGTCCAGGATCTCATTGAAAAAAAGTCAAAGCAGTGCTGGACCCTCGTGCACTCAAGGGGTTAACAATTTGTTCTGCCATAACAATTTCTTTTGTATCCCCTTTGCAGCACGTTTTGTCCCTTATAAGCCGCAGGACATTCTGCTGAAGCCCCTACTGTTTGAGGTGCCGAGCATAACAACAGACTCAGTATTCATTGGAAGGGGCTGGCTCTTTCAGGAGATCGAGGAAAAGATGAGGAGCGCCGAGCTGCCCGAGAACCGGGGAACCGCGATCGTTGGGAACGTCGGATTCGGAAAGACGGCAATCATCTCGAAACTTGTAGCGCTTAGTTGCCACGGAATACGCATGCGGCAAATCGCTTCAAGCAGTCCCACGTCTTCACCCAAAAGTATGTTTGACTGATCAATTGTAGAATGGGGCTTGGCGCTGGGGGGGCTCGAACTCAAGTCCTCAATACCCACCAACAGGTCAGGTTTTCAGGATAACTCTGCTTCGGCACAGGTGGTTCAGTGGAAGACTGAGCCACTTATTGAGCCACCTGTGCTGAAGCTGGTATAACATTATTAACTCTGATCTGTTTGGGGGTCTTGAGGACTGGAGTTGAGCACCCTGACTTAGAGCATGACTTTTTTTAGTCAACATAGTTTTCCAATGTTTTCCCTTGCTGTAAATCTAAGGCCCTATTTGGGCCTAGGCCAGACGTGTTTTATTTCTTCACCTTCTCAAGCATTTCTTTTCAAATTCCTTTATTGTGTCTGTTCCACCAACACATCTGCTGGCAGGCTGTACCGTGTATCCACCTTCATTTCTCCGGTTTCCTCTGTTTTTAAAGTATGACCCTTGCTCGTTTACATTTTTTTTTGTGCCTTTCGATATATTTAAATCATATTACCGCACTTCCCTTTTCCAACTTCCTTAAAGAGAGCGCATGATGTGGCTGCAGACAGATTTTTATGGCTCACGCGAGTGTCCTTTTTATAGGCCAGTCCTGTGTGGGTTTTTTTTTTTATTCTGCTGGAGCTGTTCCTGTGGTTAGTCATGAGGTACCGGGCTGCAGGAATCCTTCCTACAGGGTTGCAACACCTGCCACTGCCAGGAAAAGAAATCTAGTGCTGCAAATAAACAAGAATCTCTATGGAAACTCTATCTCATTGCCAGAAGAGAAGCCACACGTACTTCATTTTGTCTTTATTGTATGGGCAATTTTGTTTGGTTGGACTTCTAGTTTCATAGTTGTAAATAGCAACAGCGCTTCCAATCTAATCCATGGGTAATGTATACACACATCTGCTCTCCCCATACGTGTGTCAGTTGTGTGCAGAACACATGCTTATGTTCTGATTTATTACAGGCATTGACCACACTCAGGATATCCCACTCTCTCAGACCTCTCCTGTCAGTCTTACTATGTGCGGCTCGAACAGCGTGAGCATGAAAACTTTGGGTTGCCGCGGGACTCCTGAACATCAAAAGCTGATGGACGACTCTGTGAAGCACCTCGCCTCCAAGGTAACATTGCATTGTACAGCACGTTTGTTTTTCCTTAGGCCGAGTCCATGGTGACTGCAGCCGTGCGGAGGCGCGCTGAGGCTAAGCGAATGCTTTCCCTGGCCTTAGTTCGCGCGCCGTCCGGGGGGGGCGGGCCAGTGACATCACGGAGCTGGTTCGCCCTCATTGGGCGAACCGCTCAAGTGACCAGCCCTGCGCTCCCATGAGCGCTCAAACTAAAAATTTGATAAGACCTACGCTTGCGGAAGCGAGCGCGAGCCCCTGCTAAAGCCGCTCTCATTGCGGCTGCAGGGGCTCACTGCCGAGCGTAAGCGCGCCTCAGCACGGGTCAGCGCCTAAGCACTGACCATGCCCGAGGCCTTAGAGCTAGCTTTTGAGATCTGTTAAAAAATAAGACTTGTGTCTTTAAAATGGAAAGCTTGAATTCCATATACTTGCAACTCTTGCACAGTGCATTGCGGGTCTGTGCATTGTGTAGGCCCTAATGAAGAGGTGGGCAACTCCAGTTCTCAAGAGCCACCAACAGGTCAGGTTTTCAGGACATCCCTGCTTCAGCTCAATCTGTCTTCGACTGAGCCACCTGTGCTGAAGAAGGGAAAACCTGACCTGTTGGTGCCCCTTGAGGACTGGAGTTGCCCACCCCTGCCCTAATGGTTAAAACCGATCCCTTTTTAACGATTGTAAATGAGATCGCCAGCTAATTCATTGTTAATCATTTTTGTAAGTTTCACTTTCAAACTACAGTATCTGTGCTTCTTTTCTAACGTTTGTAAATGAAAGGTGAGGAAGCAGTGAGGGAGCCTGGCAGATAATGTGCTGGTCTCCAAAGTGTAGTTACTCAATCTCAGGAAATAGAAAAATTACTATCAAGTACAAAAATAGCATCAGGGAACTTACCTTGCGTCTGTTCTGCTGCACTTGTGCCTGAGAGGTCTGGCAGGCTGTACGAGCAGTAAGATGAGTTCCTGAACGCACACATTATAATGGAAAGCCTCACAGTATCGAAGTGCTGTCCACTCTACTTTCTCTGCTTAGTTTTTCAGACTTTGGTGTATCTTTTTTCCTTGACTATAATATCTGAAGCAGCATTGGCCAAAACTTCATTACGTTCTTACACTTAATCTAGAAGTAATTGGGAGGGGGAATAAATAAACATTAATATTGCCCCATTTTTGACGTTGTTGCAAAGAATTCATAGTACCTGCCACTTGTGACTTTCAAATGTTGAATAATGCCTCATTGTACATGTTTTATTCAGCTATGCAGTAGTTATGCCTACTGCCATATTAACACATCTTGAGTAGGTATCCCAGACACACTCACACAGTGACTAGCCTTCATTTGATATGTGTAATTATAAAGTGTCTTTTGTTTCAAAGGTTTGGTGGCAAACCCTTTTCTTCTTATTATTGGTACTCTGGTCCATATTTACTTAGCTGTTCTACTCTGTGAATGGGCGTAAGGTGTCCTATGCAATAGCACTGCTGAGTAAATCTGACCCTATGTGCCCCATCTTGTTCTGTGTTTCCAGGTTGTTGCGTATCACTATTGCCAAGCTGACAACACTTACACTTGTCTGGTCCCGGAGTTTGTGCACAGTATTGCTGCCCTGCTGTGCCGCTCACATCAGCTGACCTCTTACAGGGACCTATTGATCAGAGAACCTCATTTACAGAACATGCTCAGCCTACGATCCTGTGTCCAAGACCCCCTAAGTGCCTTTAGAAGAGGAATTCTGGAACCGCTGGCAAGCCTTCGACGAGGTATGGGTAGAAAAGCACTTCTTCACTAAAGGGGTACTAGATGCATGGAATAGCCTCATAAGAAAGGTGGGGCGGGGGGAATGAACATTGGGAATAAAACTAACGATGATATAAACGCGTGGGACTCACAGAAGGCCAATAGATAGGAGATACTAACTGATGATAACATAGTCAAAGATTGTACCATATGTAGGGAAACTTATTTGTCTAGATGGCCAAATATAATGTATCCAGTTTTGTACTTCTATTGTGGGGCAGCAGGAGCACAGAGAGGGGGTAGAGATCCTGGCTACAAATCCTACTTGCATATGGTAGATACATCCATCCTTGAAGAATTTGTATTTATCTTGCCCAAACCTGGCTGAGCCTCAGATAAAAGAACCTGTTCAGAAGATTATGAGCCCCCCTTTCATGGCGCTTTTGCATTCGCTGTGATGCACAGTGCTCCTATCTTGGATTGGCCGATGGGCATTTCCTGCGCAATACCTCTTAACTGGTTCAGGGGAAATGAGAAACAAATATACAATTGTGACTAATTGCTGCTTTACACTACAGTATATAGACAGTCCCCCCCCCCCCCCCCCCACATTAGATCCGCATGGAATATGTTCTGCATGCCACTGAAGATGCAGTGAATTCTCACTCACTAGGCTAACAGCTGTTGTTTGGTTCAAAGACAAATGAATAATATGTTGGGTGTTGCAGAACCAAAGCATTTGTATTTTTTTATTTTACATAACATGTAGATGGTATGTTTGTTTGCCCTGTTAGGCCGCGCTTATAGTGCCGGCGATGCGACGTCGCCCGAAAACAAATGCATTGTCGCCGCCGTGTGCTCTTATATTAAGGGCGACGTGGCGACGCGATTTTTAGTTGCCGTAATTATTTGATTTTTCAGGGGCTGTCGCCTCATGTGACAGCCCCTGAACCAATCAGGAGCCTGGTCGCCCGCGCCGCCGCCGCAAAGCGAAATACAACTTTTGCTTGCGGCAATGGGTGACGTCACGCGTTGTGTCGCCGGCACTTTATGCGCAGCCTTAGGGATAACAAGTTCCCTCCAAGCTTTCTGGTAAAGAAAATAAACTATAGCTTACCCTGCCCCGCAGAGAGTAGGATGTAAAATAATAATAATAATAATTTATGCAAGGTCATGTTTATACTTTTTATTAATGCATTTGTCTACTTTGGAGTAAGAGAAAATAATGTTTTACATATGTTGGAATATATATATATATATTTGTAAAATATGAAATGATACTAAATGGTTTGTGTGTGTACTGGAGCAGAAAGACATTTTAGGAATTCATACCATCTGCTGATTTAGTGTGTGTGTTGAATTCACAACGTTTGTTTCTTGTCATAAAAAATGCACGAGCGAAAGCAAAAAAAAGGATTTATGCTCATCAGCAAAGTGTGAACCCTATTCACAGAAATGGGGCTATCGCTATGGAGGCAATACCCACGTCCGAGCATATTGCAGAGGATGAGAAGTGATGTAACTTGTGCACCACCTTCTTTCACCGATGTCACGTGAATGGCAGTCAGGACATTGCCCCCCCACATTTTCACTGAAACACTATTATAAGACAAAATAAGCAACGTTAGGTTTCTGCATATGTTGATGAATATGTTTCTAGAAAAGGAATACCCAAGAGGAACAAAACAGGAAACGTGCTCAGCTTTTCATCATGTTAATGGATTGCATTTCTTGCTCCGTTTACATCTAAAAATGTAAATGTGTAATATACATTTCATACCAAGATGTAAGCTAACTACGTAGTGTGGAAAAATGCTGCGCTGGCTTTGTTTAATCTTCTTTTCATTGTGATTTGCACACAGAGCGAAAAATTCCCGAGGAAGAATTAATCATTTTGGTTGATGGTTTAAATGAGGCTGAGTTTCATAAGCCTGATTATGGTGATACGATTGGTTCTTTTATCACCAAAGTCATGTCCTCATTCCCTCCCTGGATAAAGCTGATTATGACTGTGCGGACTAATTTTCAGGTAAACCATGTCTTCCGATTAATTTTACAATCAATACCCCAACACTTCACACCCAAGTCCTAGTGTGAGAAAAAGTCAGAGCTAAGTGATATATTTTCAGGCTGACTATTGAACATGTTGGGACATGTACGTGTGGATATAAACTGTGTTTTTGTTAAACTGGGGTAAGGCTTTTATGCAAGGTAATACAGTATGTGCAAGTCTCCATTAGCTCAGCTATTCATTACTGTCACATTAGGGAAATGGGAACAAATGTTTTAATCCTTTCAGAACAGGGGAGGCGAATAATGTATTGTAGCCTTTTAATTATAAAGGTAAAGTAAATTCTTTACTTCCATCTTACATGGCATAGAGAGGGCTTCTCTTATGTTATTCTAACACAACAGGTTTGCTCCATTTATGTCCCTCCGTATTTAACGTTTATCTATTCTATATCAATCTATTATGACATGTCGGCTTTTTGGCAAACGTTTTGTAGAAATAACCAAAACCGTTGTGCACGTTACGAATTTGGCATTGTTTGGCCATTCACAGCTGGCAAAAAAAAAGTCACAAAGATCTCAAAATCAACCAACTGTGATGTGTTACATAGAGAGGCCCTTAACACCAATTATTTTAATTAAATTGCCAATTTCTCCAACCTTTTTTCTGCAATCTGTGGAATATCTGCATTTGCACACGTGAATCAAAAAGTACACATTTGTAATCCTCGTAATCAACAAAAATAGCCTTTGTTTGAACATTTGCGAAACCCACAAACTTTTGCAAATACACATCTCTAGTTTATAGTACTATCCAGGTAGGGACTACCAGGCGTCCAAAAGTCTCCATCAAAATAATGGTCTAGCGGCAATAATCCAATACTGTCTTCTTGATGCACAAATGTTTCCGTTTAATCTGTAAAATGTGACGGTTCTCCTGGTAATCCTTCTTCACTGGCCAAAATGCCTCTAGAAGTCATTTGGTGACCCTGGTGATTCCATTTCTCTTTCTTGTTTGTCTGCCAGGCACTTTACTACATGCAGTTCGGGGAATGGACACCATTATAAGTCTAAAAGCAGACAGTGGACAAAAACTAAACTGTTTTCTCACACGGCGGATGTTCAGCAAATGAATATTTTATGTAGAAAAAGCAGCTGAAGTTGCTGCTGATAAAATGAGCAATCTAACAAATGTGTGCTCTTTAAATTGCAGGAAATAACAAGCTCACTGCCCTTGTCCAAGATTTCCCTAGATGATTTCCCTGAGAACAAAGACATCTGCAATGACCTGAGTGCCTATGTCCAATACAGATTCAGCAACAGCCAGGAAATCATGAACAATATCTCATTAAATGGGAAAACAGATGCCAACGCCACAAGTAAACTGAGTGACCACTTGATTATGAGAAGCCAAGGTTCCTATCTTTACCTGAAGCTAACGCTGGATCTTATTGAGAGAGGCCACCTCGTCATTAAAAGTTCAAGCTACAAGGTGGTGCCTGTGTCCGTATCTGAGCTTTACTTGCTCCAGTGCAACATGAAGTTCATAACGAATTCCTCATTTGAGAAAGCGCTTCCCGTTTTGAATTTGGCACTGGCATCCTTGCATCCCATGACTGATGAGCACATTTTCCAGGCCATTAATGCTGGTAATGTTTACGGAGAGCAGAGCTGGAAAGACTTCCAGCAGCGAATGGATGTTCTCTCTTGCTTCTTAATTAAACGGAGGGATAAGACTCGTATGTTCTGCCACCCTTCTTTTAGGGAATGGCTTGTCTGGAGAGCTGATGGAGAGAGCACACAGTTCTTATGTGAACCACGGTAAGGACAAGGAGCGTTTACCAACAGTAAAACAACACGAAAGACAAACATTTTAAATGCGCACATGTACAAATAAATGGTTGTAGTACAAAACAATGCAAGTCCCTTGTGCAGCCTTTGATTTGAAAGCATTTAAATCTAAACAAAATAGCATTACAGTATTCACATTTCCATGGCAGCCCCCAAAAGCAAGGTAGCAATATATTAATAAAATGCACAGTCCTTTTAAATATTGTTATGAAGATCAAATGGCCCCAAACATGTGCTGCCAACTCAATTCAGGAATGTTACATATAATTGTATTAAATTATTATTAGTTTACCCATTGTTATCACTTTCTTGATGGACGAGTCAATAACATAGCATATCCCAGATAAGGATTTATAGTGTATGCCTGGACCATCTTAATTACATGGGCACTTCCTCTCCTCTAAGCAGCAGTTTTGCCCCCAGAGACTTTAATGAAAACCCCCCATAGTCTTGTATTACTAACTACAGTGGGAGTGCAGGGTCATTGCAATAAAAGGGTCATTTTTATTCCCTCCTACAACTTCTACCATCTTTATTCTGTAGTGTTTGAGAGTCTTGCTGAGTTGGTGGCCATGTTCTTTGGACAATCAGAATTCATTAAATTGTGTCTTATCCATCTTGGCATTTTTGTTGTTGAGCATTTGGAAGTTTCTGCTGTCTGTTTCTGTAAATCTCCGCTTCATTCCCGTTTCTGCTTTCATTTAGAAGCGGACATGCCCTTCTAGCGTTTATGTTCTCACGGCAAGAAGGGAAGTTAAACCGGCAGCAGACGATGGAGCTTGGACACCATATTCTGAAAGCCCATATTTTCAAGGTACTAATACTGTGGTGTAAAGAGCACTGAACCTCTCTCATTGTCGCCTTATTGGTCTGCGTCGGTTTGCTGTAATAAAAGCATCAATCGGTTCTTATTCTTCCAAAATAAAATATCCAACTTCCGGGTTGGAGTTTCTTTTATCTCCATTATATTGATAACGTTTGGAGACACTAATCGCAATGACATCTAGGTAATGTAACCAGAAGCACATTGCAGAATGGTTTACGTTTTGTGGGCACCCTCCTCATTAGGTCCACACTCGGGTTTCCCAGTTACCCAATCAAGAAGTTCAGCCCCATGCAGAAGAACAACGAATTCTAAAACATTTGCCTTATGGAAACTGGAACTTGTTTGGAAACGAAATTCCACAAATGCAATAAACACAGACATTAAAGGAATTTGAGATGGCTAAAAATAATTATGCCATTGTGTGTCATAGGAGAAAGTTTCATGTAAAATGACATTTGTTTAGCTGTTATTTTTTTTACTGCCTTTCCCAGACATCATTATGTACATTTCCCAGCGGCCAATTCTTTGATTATCAATGATGCTCCCTGATACTTGGAAGCAAAAAATTAAGGCCTCCTTTTCCTGAGGCCTCGGCCAGGGTGGCGCTGAGCGGGCGGGCGCGCTCACGCTGCCCGCTCTGAAACACATCGAGGCAATGAGTGTGGCCAGCGTGAGCAAGCGCCTGCGCATGCTCGGCACTTGGATGCTTGCAGAGCAAGCAAATTTGATTTTTGCCGCTCGCAAGCTCATCACGTGAGCGGTTCGCCCAATGAGGGTGAACCAGCTCCGTGACGTCGTGACCACGCCCCCAGACGAGCACGCACCTAGCCAGCCACGGATCGCCCGGCCGAGCAGGACGCAGCGCACGAGCGCCAGCGTACCCGCTCCCTGCCTGGCCGCAGCCTTAGAGGCATACGAGACGGGGAATCTGACAAAAGATCAATCTGTTGACCAGGGAGTTACGAAATTAGCGTAAAGATAAAAATGTTTAGTATTGTTTTACTGTGATATCTATACATTCTAGAAACTTGGAAGCACTACAGAAGTCAATGACATTAGCATTTTGTACCCGTAGTATTTAGCTGTAGATAAAAAAAAAAACAGAAGTAGTAAAACGCAGACTTCACCAGCGTCCCCTACTTGGCGCATCAACAAAACCGTGCAGACTAGAATTGGCATTTTGCTGTGTAACCGTAAGGAAGAAAAGGGCATTATTTGTCTCCAAGCTAAAATATATGTTTTTACTAAATACACTGTATGGCAATATAGGAAGTTGTGAGACAAGAGTAATACAAAACACATCACATCTCTCCAGTTAAGAATGGTTCATTCATAAACAAAATAATGAGTTTTTATGTGCGCAGTAATGGAAATGTAATGTGTTTTTAAAGCAGATGTTCTTGTCTTTTGGTCATGCAGGGACTAAGTAAGAAGCATGGTATGTCTTCCAGTAACTTGCAGGCCCTGTGGATTGGGTACAGCACTGACGGTTTGTCAGCGGCACTTGCTTCTTTGAGGAACTTGTACACTCCAAATGTGAAGGTATTGAAAACCCTGAAAATATGCTGTATGTGCAGTTCTGACGATGGCATTCAAAAAATGCCCTCAGAGAATTTCCGCTCCAGTTAGTGAAACAGCAACAAAGCTCTGACCCGCCAGTCTGAAAGATGCCAGTCTGAAAGATGCCAGTCTGAAAGATGCCAGTCTGAAAGATGCCAGTCTGAAAGATGTCTGTCCCCGTGCTGTTTGGATGGTAGTCAAGTGAGGACGGAGGGGAGAGAGGACATTGGCCAATGCAGCACCTAAGCAAAGCATAATTTCCATGTGAATACATAGAGCATGATCAATGGGGGACTGGGGAACCAAGCCAAACCAATCCAATCCACAAAGCAATGTTAAGTCACTTAGCGTGATGTTAACCCTAATGGTGTATCTGCAAAGAACAATAATGTAACGTTACTAAATGTTTTCTCATGTATCGTTTAGTAAAATGGCCTACACGCGGCGTTACCATAACATCGCAAATCAAACTGAAGTCTGTTAAGGTTAACGCGGGGATTTAACAATATGTTGGTTGGGCCATAGCTATACTAGGCATCACTCACATCCAGACTCTGAAAATGAGCTTCTACAGGGTCTGGATGGGTCATGTCACTATTTGGCACTATTTGGCATGAGTTAACTAACAAATAGATGTAGCCAAGGTTACTGCAATCGTGGCTCGCTGCAGCGGAACATACACAACGCAGGAGAAGCGACCATTGTTTTGAATCCGCCGCGTGCGTGGAGCAGACAGTTCTACCATATTATTTCACCAGTGGAAGTTGTAATAACAACCGCGGGTTGTAATAACGTTGGCGCCATCTGTAGCATTTGAGGATCTACAGGTTCCGGTCCTGTTTAAGGTTACGTCATGGTATGATTCTGCTCTAAACCTTTCAGGACCCCGGGACGTACTCACTATATCATCCTGACAGGCTTTGTTTTTTCCTACTTTGACCGCGTCCTCCGTTCCCACAGAGTGCAAGACACGATCTGCCCAGTAGTGAAATGGAGGTGGAGGACTCGTCCTGTTCCGTTTCTCATAAAATGGCCGCCGCAGTCACGTGACCAGTAGTGAAAAAGGTCATGTGACTGCACTGCGACCCCCTCCGGAACTCATAACGTTATGGGTTATGGATCTGGGCCCAAGAGGGTAATATAACGCTTTAGTGTCACTTACGCAGTTGCGGAGTAAAAAAAAAAATGTCCACATATTTTTAGCCCTCTTATTTAGTGACATTCTGACGGTATCCTTTCGGGCTCAGGGGACGTGGCACTCGTGAAATGCTGTCTGTAGTTTTCTGCTGCTTTTAAAGATTGAAGTACTAAGCAGCTCTTGACTGTGAAATGGGGGTGTGCGTGAGGGTGCATTGTTCAGCCCTGACCTGTTTAGCACTGAAATCTTTTAATGACCCCAAGTGCTTTATATTGTTAATAGTCCCTGTTTGTGTTTGATTTTCCTTCCTTCTTCACTCTGTGTGTAACCGGCTCCTGCAGCCCGGAAGGGCTAATAGGAAACGGACTTTTAATCTTTATCCTTCTCCATTTCCTTTCAACCTTTTCACTGTTGGCCTTTTGTTTTGTTTTCCCCAACACCCTATCTCTTTTCCTTCCCCCCCCCCCCCCACCCGTGTCTTGGCTCATCACCTTGCAACCTATTTTATTGAGTTCCCCAGGCAGTAGGTATCTGTTATAATGCAGAGTTTTGTCTTGAGAATGTGGGGTTAAACTTAGAAAAGAGCTCTCCTGCTGTGTGCTAATAGCGGTGTTTTGCCCAGGCTTATTCTGCTGGAGTTACTGTACTTGGTTGTTAGGAGTGGTGAGGTGATCATATTAGTGACAGATGAAACATGATACCGATTTAGCTAAGCCTAACAATCAAAGCTTTCATGGGGGGGCGGGGGGAGAATACATGGTTTCCACTTCACTGCTTCTCAATCTTCAACCCTCATGTAATGTTCAGTGTGTTTTGGTCAGTACTGAAAAAAAATGTATGCCTGATTAGGGATCAGTATCAGGAGTCACTCAAACATTATTCCTATTACCAGCAGACACTTACTAAGCCCTTTTTTATGTATAAACGGTAATTTCAGTTCATAAACAGGTAAAAAGGAACTTGAAAGGGTTAGGCTTTTTTATTGTCTTGCTCAAAGAAGTGAAAAGACTTGGGGGGGGGGGAGGGGGAGTTCAACAGATTTAATCTGATTTATGGGGGAACGTTTTGAACATCTCTAAAAGTGCATCCTACTAAATGAGCCACTTTAAACATAATTTTTTTCCATATATATATATGTGTGTGTGTGTGTATATATATATATATATATATATATATATATGTGTGTAACGGGTATTCCCTCTATCCCAATCACAGATACCGTGTGTGTGGGTGGAAACCTATGTGTTACCAGGTGTGGTGCAGTATACCTGTCAGGCTCACAGGAGGTCTGAGCCTCCGCCAGTGAGAGCCTGGGGTGAATCCTCTGGAACTTCTTGGTTTCAGAGCCTCCACCTGTGTAGGGTTCTAGGGATGTAGAAGGTTGCCTACACAGGACCCGCATATACAATAACCACATACACAGGAATGTATATAACCACTTTACTGTAACGCAGAATAATCACACACTTATAATACTAATACTTCCCCTAGAAGGTAACTCCACAATATAACTCAGTCCCAAGTGTCTTTCACTCCACTAGGAGTGTACCTACCCACCACCGTGTACCCCACACCGTGTCCACAGCCTAACCCCTTTGTCCCGTGGTCAGCGCTGCCATTATATGTAATGATAATATGTATAGGATACGTTGGTGCACTTATGAAGGTACCTGCCGAGCGCTCCTGCACTCGGGCCTCCAAGCAACTTCGAAAAGGATCTGCCGCTTGGTGATCCCGTCTGATCCAGTGTTTCCTCGCACGAGGTTCCACCAGGGGCGATCCCACCCTGGAGATGGGCTCAAGTCTGTGTTAAAGAGACAGAGACTAAGTCTCTTCTCGGGGAGCACAGCGTCCGCTGTGTCCCTATCTAACACTAGTACTACTGTGACAGGGTCCCTAGCCTAGGGCCTGTCTCTGTAGCACCACAAACTGGGGAGTTCAAGACCTATCTGGGGCCTAGGGGGTTACTGGCCTAATGCAGTGGGTCACTGACCCCTGCACTCACCTCCTTCCCCTAGCTCTTCCATGTCTTGACTGACTAGCGTGGGCTCAGCGTGCGAAAATGTATCAAAAGCCCTGCTGCAGGGCAATCCTAAGCCCTATTGGCTCCCTGGCGTCACATGGGGCGCTGCTGAGGCTCATGGGACTTATAGTCCCTTCCAAGAGCCTTCTCTGGTAGGCTAGCATTCGCGCGCTGCAACTGCGCATGCGCCACTATTCAGGGCCGCCAGGGACTCACTGTTCATGCGCGAACTTGCGCAACATGGCGGCGCCCTGCACGGGAGCCGCCGGGGACCGCCGGAGCGCTCCCTGCTTAGCCCCCACCCTCCAGATTGGCCGTCGGGTCTGCCGCTTGGCTCCGGCAGCACCCACCAACGATCCCGGCCACGGAGGTAATGGGGCGTCGCAGAGCAACGAGGGGTGACCTGGCTACATATATATATATATGCCCTTTCATATATATATATATATATTATGTAACCCTCATTTCCCGGCACTAAAGGAGATTACATGCGCTGACTATATACATAGCTTAGCTCAGTCCCTGTTACTTTGTCAGGGTGCTGGATCCACGCAGGCTGGGCGTGGATGCAGGGGGAATTATGAGCACCAGGAACTTTTTGTAGTACAAACAATGAGCCTTTATTAAACATTCATTGACACGGCTTTTCACGGTTGTCACGTACAGCTTATGTACAGTCAGCTTCATATTGTTGCATTGGCCGTACTGTTAAATTCTGCTTCCATATGTGCCCTTAGCTTAACATCCTAGGGAGGTACTGATACATGACTTTGCATCAGCATAGCTAACCTTTCCCCGTTGGGTATAACGTCCATTATGCCGTGTCACTAAAGGGCCCCCTTGCGTACTCATCCATATTGAAGAATCCGTGTCCCGGGTCAGTATTTTTACTGCCACTTCTAAACAGACTGGTTCTGAGGCTGATATGAACATGCTGGTTGGGGATATGAACCTGCTGGTTGGGGATATGAACCTGCTGGTTGGGCTGGTCCTGTCACACCCTGGCATCCCTCTCTTAGTTGCCTCTGTAGGGGGTTTGCCTCCTCTGTTGTGAACTGCTGTGTTCCCCTTGGCCATCCTTGTGGGTACCATTTGAAAGGGCACTTGCCCTAACTACAACATAATAAACAGGGACAGATCATTCTCACTTACTTCTACGTACTTAGGAACATATCTACAATATATACAGTGAGGCTTCTGCAAATATCACTCCTCCAGGAACTGGAGTTCCAGAGCCTTCCACTTACCATATATACCCCCTCTGTGACGTAACCATCAACAGGCAGAAAGGGGGCTTGGCTATGTTTCCACCAAGTCAGCCAGTACCAGGTGAGGGGAGGGGCCATTATACAGTAGGAACCCACATAGTTAACCCTCTAATGCTGTTAGCTGCCTTACGGTTATGTATGTAGCCCTTCCTTTGGGAACTACTAATATCTATATCGATCTATATCTGTAAAGTCTATTTAAAGAAGTTCACAACTATGAATGCCATTGGTTATGTTTTGTGCACTGTTGGCCACATATTGCAGCCGAGAAATACTTAGCACTGCAATTGCACAGTTCTCATCAACATGGAAGGGAAATGTATAGGTTTACAGACTTGCTTGGCATGCGTTCATGCACAGTGCTTTGGCAAACACTGTGTAAGTGATATTTGTGAAATGTATCATGTGAATTCATGGAAAACACTTTAGTCTTCTCAACACCTTTTAGTCTGATTGCTTCCATACAGTGAAGTAGCACCTTCCAATGGCCCCACGTTAAACATTACAATAAACAATGCACTTGAAACTAACCAGGATACAATTTTTCACTAACTAGTGTAACATGAGATGCATATTTGTGTGTTGTTCCCACTACACTAACATTGAAAGCCGATTCCTGGAGTAAAAATAGTTTATATATATATTCTTATTTATATTCCAGACATTTTTCATATCGTCTCGTTTTACCCCTTTGGGTGGGAAGAGCTTGCACTGCATTGCAGAATTCAGATTAACATTTCTATTCCTTTATTTCAGGGGTGGCCAACTCCAGTGCTCAAGGGCCACCAACAGGTCAGGTTTTCAGGATATCCCTGCTTCAGCACAAGGGGCTCAGTCAGGGATATCCTGAAAACCTGATCTGTTGGTGGTCCTTGAGGAGTTGAATTGCCCACGGCTTGTTAACACACACATTTAGCACTACCTTACTTTAAAAGATTATTTAATTAATTACATTGTTAGTCTCTATCCCAGTGATGTCCAATCCCCTTTTGGTTAAGGAACCCTATGTGAAATTCGGAGGAACCCCAAACAGATGCATTGTAAATTCTTCTGTATTTGGTACAATTTAAAATGACCTGAAAATTACAGGGAACCCTTTAGGGAGGCCCGGGGATCCCAAGTGTTCCTATGAACCGTGGTTGAAAAACGCTGCTCTATCCCAACATACTTAAAGTAGCAGTCAGCCCTAACTAAGCCCCCCCCTCCCCCTCCCTCTCCCACAGGGTTAGAACGAGGGGGTCCTCCGAAGCTGAACCGCACTATTTTCAGATTTGTGTATTCCCCGTTTCCTGAAATTCTTACCGGTGAAATTACCAGTGTTGCATCCTCCATTTTTATATATGTATATATTTTAAAAGGTCATTCAATAGGAAGCCGCCCCAGCTGATACTGCGTCTTCCCATTGGCCTGAGATTTGGCAGCAGGTTTGTTTCCCCTGTAGGGAGATCCAACCTGGTAACTTCACTGGTAAGTAACTCGTGAACCAGGGGGTCCTTGGAGCTGAAAATAAAGGGGTTCAGCTCTGGGGAATGGGGGATTGTTATCTCTGTTGTGGGAGGTGTGTGTATATATTTGTGTCTGTGTGTGTATTAAATTATGTATTTTTTGTTTTATTTGTATTGCACCTTAATCAGCTTCAAAGTAAATATGTATGTGCAATTGGTTTGCAGGTGAGCCGCCTTCTCATCTTGGCAGGAGCCAATGTTAACTACAGGACTGAGGTTTTAAACAACGCGCCGATACAATGTGTCCAGGCTCACCTTGGCCATGAAGAAATGGTCAGCCTTCTGCTGGAATTTGGGGCCTTTGTGGATGGGGCGTCAGATAGCGGTATGACCCCCCTTTGCTATGCAGCTGCTTCTGGCCACATGAACATTGTAACACTGCTCTGCAGAAAAGGAGGGAAGGTGAGTTTATATTGGCGGACATTTCTTCCAACCAGTATGAGATTCATGTTTTATTTATTAAACAAGGAAGTTTTTGCTATTTTACTTCTACCTTTAGTATAGAGCTGCTCTACTGCTTTGTGCGTTTGCACCTACCTAGTAACAAAGAAGGGAGAGGGAGAAGGGAGTATGATGCCTTTTATTGGACCAACAAGTAGTTGATATGTTACATGCTTTCCAACCTCTCCGAGTCCTTCACCAGGACCCGATGAAGGACCCTGAGAGGTTCGAAAGCTTGTAACATATCAACTACTTGCTGGTCCAATAAAAGGCATCATACCCCCTACTCCCTCTCCCTTCTTTGTTACTACATGGCAGAAAGGACCAACCCGGCGACCCCCCCCCCCCCTTTCTTTATACGTATTTAGTATTTTTCTAACTAAACAGATTTCTGTGTTATGGATTCATACAAGTCCTTTCATGTGCACCGTTCCCTAAGTCTCATTAGCTTTCTGCCTCCTATGCATTCTATGGCATGATTGAATGACGATCAGACAATATCTTGCTACTAACGAAAGGGGCTTGATTTCCACCCCCAAAAAAATGTTGTGCCTCCTTGTGCCTAAAAAACACAATAGGCTTTACTGAATCCCAAGTTGGAAATGAATGTTTGTTTCGGGGCATTGGTATAACTGCAGCAATGATGCGATCAGTAAGAAAGTAGACAGTTATAAATAAAAATAAATACATTGCGGCTTATTTACAAAGGGGCGTGCAATTTGTTATGTTTAAACAAAATGACGAAATAAAAATGGTACCAGACACAATTCAGCAGATACCAGGGTACAACTGTGCTTAAGGATATCATTTTTTTTATTGCCTGGTATTCTGGTTTAAAAAAAGAAACGTTGGTTACTATGCAACTTTAAGTAACATTTTCAAAATAAGTAGGACTGCTTAGTATTAAAAATACAGTTACCCTGAGTTTTTGGGGGGAAACTAGGAAGAGTCTTTCTCAATAAAACACAGTGGGAGCAACTGTGCATAGAAAAACTTGTTTTGCAGCACAGCACCATTTTTGCTCCAAAAGGAGAATAAGGGCCGTGCATAGGTGCACAGTTTAATACATCTCATTACAATCTGTGCCCCGTGCAACTCTTCCCTTTTGACACCACTCAAAACAACAATCTGACGCACATGGAACCAAAACTGGTGCAAAGCCCTTCATACATTGGTGCAAAAAGGAGGAGCACAATGTGCGGCAATCTCGCTCCAAAATTGTATTAGGACATAGGCCCCTATATTTGGACTGTACTTTTCTTTGTTGGCTATCCTTAACCACTTTCCAATGGATCTAAATGTCCCCCTGGCATTGCCATTGATTTCACAGATACCAGAAACAAAGGAAAATATTAATAATCCTGTCCTCATTAGAATTTTTGGGGGAAGAAAGAAAGGTTGTCAACAAACATCTGTAGATATATATATTTTATTACTGTATACTTTTTTTTAAATCATCGTTCCTTACAGAGCCTTTTCTATGATAGTCTAACAACCAACTCATCTGTCTATATGGTATCCTGAGTAATTAGCAATCCTGCTTCAAAGTTTCCATAATTAAGCACATTAAACAGTTCATCTGTATTTTATGCCAAGTAGGTGTGATACCACAATACAGAAGGTATTGCTATCTAAACTGGATGTGGCCATGAAAGCAATACTGGCTGTAAATAATGGCATGCCCAGTTTCTATAATATTCACCACCCTCTAATTAGATTAATTGTGAGATCTTTTAATAGAGTGCAACATTTGTTCTCACACACACACACACTTGCTTGTTTATAGTACCAAAACTATTCTAAGCAGAAAGGGTGAACGCCCCACATCACGTGTGTCTGTGAAAAATGGCCCACCCTTCTTGCTTGAGCGGCCAGTAACATATTGTGTTGCAGTGCATCCCAGGACCCTTACCACAATGGAAATGAATCAACATTTCTAAGTAATATTCAGCAGATGTTTTTACTTCCTTTTATTGAAGCTCACTCAATAAACTTCCTGTACTGGTGTTACCGTCCTAAATTAGATTTCCAGCCGCTGATGATGCAGGATTGTAATTTTAATTTACTACTTGCAAGTCCAATGTTAAAAAAATAATAAAAAAATAATATAAAGATAACCCTTGTGCAATGTGGCAGGGATAGGATTAGAACATTGTGCAGGGTTTTGCCTTCAGAATGTAAATGTACGGAGCATTTTTGGGACTCTGCGTCTGTACAGAACTTTTATATCTGGCACAATTATCAACTCTGCCGAGTTTTAGTACCAGATGGAAGTCCGTGGTTTTGCTGGGGCCCAGGAGTCCGTCCGGCTGGTAGAAGACATTGGAGCAGTGGCTACCTATGTGTTAATACTGGTTTCTTTAATAAATGAGCTTTAAGATGGGTTTGATGGAAAACTGAACAGGAAAAGCTGCAACAGGGACTATAAATGGACAGTAGATGCCACAGATGTCATTAATACAGTAAACATATATCTATTGTTAAGCCCCTTGGATGATTGTAGTGTACAGTCTACATCAGGGGTAACCAACTCCAGTCCTCAAGCGCTACCAACAGGTCAGGTTTTCAGGATATCCCTGCTTCAGCACAGGTGGCTCAATCAGTGGCTCAGTCTTTGACTGAGCCAGATGTGCTGAAGCAGCGGTATCCTGAAAACCCAACCTGTTGGTAGCTCCTGAGAACGGGAGTTGGCTACCCCTGGGCTTCATATTGTGCAGAACAGCCAGTCTTGCTGATTTGATGAAAGAACTTGGCAAACTAAAGAGACGTTTAAATGTTTGGATGTCAATAAATATTTCGTTTCAGTACAGCGGTTTCTAAAAAAGCTTCAATGATCAAAGATCTTCAACAGCTTTCATTGGCCTTAAACCTGTATAATGTTCTGTTATGTAGTGATTTCCAAGGTGATGTGTAAACACATACTGATTTATTTTTTTAACCCGTTCAGAACCAGTGCAGCCTGCAACAAATTGATTTCTTTATTGTAAATCCTCTTCATTTTGTGAGTTGCTTTTATAGAACCTGTAAGCACTGATGGAGGTGTTTTGAAACCACAAAATAGTTTAGCGGGATAACTATTATACAGTATATGTAATCAGTGTGTAGTTCTATTTAAGGGGTATAATAATTGCATTGTTATTATTGTTGTTGTTGTATGATGCAGGTTGACCACTTGGACAAAAAAGGACAGTGTGCCTTGGTACACAGTGCTCTGAGAGGACATTGTGATATCCTTCAATATTTGCTCAGCTGTGACTGGACATCCTCTAGCCAGCAGCACAATTATGTGAGGAAAAGCCATGCATTGCAGCAATCGTTGACAGCAGCAGCCAGCATGGGGCACACCCAGGTAATATTCTGTTTAAAAGGACATTGCAAAAATGTCATTTGGTTTGTGTTATGCATAATACAGCACTGAATGTTGCATTGGATTTCTGCTGGGCTCGAGAGGTGGAAAACAAAGGTTTATATTAACACACGTATATAGACATACATACTGTACAGATATATATATGTATGTATGTATGTATATATATATATATATGTGTGTGTGTGTGTGTATATGTGTGTGTGTGTGTGTGTGTGTGTGTGTGTGTGTGTGTGTGTGTGTGTATATGAGAGAGAGAGAATCACTTGTGAGCCCATGTCTTAAGCAGGTCTGCAACCCTGCCTTTCACCATTATCCTCAGCATACTTCCACTGCCGCAAGGGATTCTGGGAAATTACATGGAAATGAGCACACTATATATATATATATATATATATATATATATATATATATATATATATATATATATATATATATACAGTGTTCGACAAACCTATACATTTGCTCGCCCCGGGCGAGTGGATTCAACATCGTGGCGAGCTCCTATTGGCCCAAGCAGCACACGTTTGGTACTAGGTGGCGAGTAGATTTTTTTGGGTGGCGAGTAGATTTTGTGGTGATTTGTTGACCACTGTGTGTATATATATATATATATATACACAGTTATTCAGTGTTGGACAAATCCATTCACCTACAGGCCCGTGACCACTGGATTTGACCCCGTGGCGACCTCCTCATGGCCGCCCAAGCATGGCGAGTAGATTTTTTGGTTCGGCGAGTAGATTTTTTGGTGATTTGTCGACCACTGTATATATACATATATATATATATATGTATATATATACATTCAGTTGTGTTTTGATTGTAGGAGAAAAGGTGCCCCACGCAAAACAATTATATCTAATCTACAATAAATAATAAGACTTTAAATACACAAAGGTGGTAGACTGAAAACACATTTCTTCACTCCATGGTTAGTGTTCGAACCCCATTCCTCATCATTTCATAATCTCTTTAAGGAGTTACTTGATATAAAAATTAACCAATAACAGCTGCTAACATTAAAATCCATGTGAGCATTGAAAAATATACACTTAAAACAAATCCCCTTTGGAACAGAGAATGAATTACCTGGCAATTAATGACCCAGCCCCTGGCTGGCTGAAGGGGTGTAATTTGGCAATTAATGCTCTGTGTGCACCAGGAATTATTACATAATCACAGCCCGGTGCATTGCCGATTTCCCCCCGCAGAGAAAAGGCCAAAGGTGGTTACTGCACAAGAACAATCAGTAAATGACTTTGTCCCTGTTGAGGAGGGTTATTAGCTGACACACATTTCACTGGCATGTGTTACCAGAGACTAAACCTTTGTGGAGCCAGCATTTCAGGACGTGTGGTTCTCTGGCCGTGCATACATACAATTTGTCACATTTAAGACAATACTTCAAAGGCTTCTGTTTAATTTCAACAGTAAGATCTTAAGTGCAGTACAATTCTTAAGGCAGGGTGATAAAAAATACATAAATGTGTTCTCAAGCATTGCCACTGCACACTGTTTCTACAGGAACGTTGGTTCCAATGCACAGAAACTTTCCTAAGGAGCCCTATAGGTGCCAGGGAGTCTGAGGAAAGGAAACTCACTTTGGCCCTTATATTCACTATGCCAAATATGCTCTGTGCTGGAGAATATTTTAGTCCCATTTATTTTAATGGAGCTGATGTCTTCTCTAGAACAGAGAAGTGACTTCACAGCATATTGAATAGGGGCCTTTGAAAGGCAGTCAGATGAAGCCAGTGAAGGAGAAGTAGATCCGACCAGAATGTTACTTTGCATTATACTGAGACCCTCTTAGACTGTACCTTGTGGTTCTTTACAAGTTATGGCAGCTTTTATCGGATCAGGATGAACGTTATACATAGATGTTGCTATATTGGCTTCTTAGGGCCACTAGGGTACTATCTTTAGATGTTCTTGGGGTATTATTTAATCTATAAAAGGGATAAGAGGAAACTTGTATGTAATGCAGTGACCGTTGGAAATGAGATATGCCGTCATAACTTAAACATGGACTAAAATAAAAGCAGAGGAAAATAAAAACGTGTTGCCTAACTTACCGTAGTTTTCTTTCCCTGGAGAGTCCAATGGGTTAATGTCCACCTCTACCTGTGGGAGGACCATAAATAGAAATCAGAGGAATCGACTTGAACACGTACTGTATGCGAGCCGGGATTTCCATGGAAAGTAGAGGGCGTCTACCTTGGTAGTCTCTGGGTGAAACATTCTTGAGCAGAAACTTTGTACTTTTCTGTTTCCTGCCATTGCCATGAGATCTATATCTGGGCTCCCCCATCTCGCTACTAGCTGGTTGAAAGTCGCGCTCGCTAGAGACCACCCTCCTGGATCTAGGGTCCTCTGGCTGAGGAAGTCTGCACATAGTTTTTTTCCCCCCCTGGATATGAATCGCTGTAAAGTCTGTTAAATTACTCTTTGCCCTTGTGAGAATCGGGAGTAATTCTTGCAGTAGTACACAGCTTCTTGTCCCTCTTCGTCTCCTTATATAGGTCACTGTCGTATGGTTGTCTGACCAGACCTTCACACTGCACCCTCGTTACAGCCGTGAGAAGTGCTGAATCGCCTCCATTACCGCTCTTAACTCTAAAATGTTTGCTGACATTTCGTGAATTCCGACAGGCTATTTGCCTTGGGTTATCTCGGTCCCGATTTGGCAGCCCAGCCTGTGCCACTTGCATCGGTCATAAATACGAGTCAGACCTGATCCTGTCGGGACAACCTGTGTTTCGGTTCCTGTCGCATTCCCACCATTTTAGCGATTCTCTTACGTCTTGCGTAAGGTGATCAATTGGTCTATGCTTGCTGCCTGTGTGCCATTGGTGTAAGAAGTGCTGTTGGAATGTTTTTATATGCTATCTGGCCCACTTTACTACCTGGATGGTTGCTGATAGGCACTCTATCAGCCTTATGTATTGACGAGCCTGACATTGGTTGTTGGCTCTGTCTGCTCTGATCATATCCTTCAAACTTTCCCTTTTGTCAGAAGGAAGAAAAACGAGGCCATGTTGCGTGTTGAGCGGCATTTCCAAGAATCTTAGATTTTGGGTTGGAGTTAGTTGACCACTCGGTGTTAACTAGCCAGCCGTGAAGTGAGATGAATTCTAGTACACTCGATAACTGTTGGCCCAACTGGACTCTGCTTCGTGCTTTTATTAAAATATCATCCAGGTAGTGGAATATTTGTGTTCCCTCTTTCCTTAATTTGCCCATGAGTGTTATTAGCACCATTGTGAATGTTCTTGGTTAAGTAGAGAAGCCATAGGGAAGAACTTTGAATTGATAGTCTGCTACCCCGATTGCAAATCTTAGATGCCTTCTGTGTCTGTAGTCCTTGTGTGATGTGCAGAGTAGCAGGGCAGCGACAGTTTATTTGCTGAGCACTTTTAAATCTTGTGCTCTTTTTCCCTTGGGTGACATCACCGCGATGTATCTTGTGAGCGCTCCCTGCTGCTTCATGCGCCCACATGGTAGGGTGTTTATTATGACTCGTGGCTCGCACGCGCCTGCACCACGCGGTTCTTATCATGCTTTCTAGAGCTGCGAGCCTCATTGGCTATTTGCAGCATGACCTCCCATTGACACCATGAAACAAGCAACTCCTTGGAGTGCGGACATCTGGGCTTCAGTGGGAGAGAGAGGTAGACATCTCCGTTGGATTGACTACTTGGTAGTCAAGTAAGCCTCTTCTTCAATACTGAAAAAATACTAACATCTACCTGAGATACTGTAAGATGGGACAGAAAAAGACTACCTGGGGAGGAAAGGAGGGGCTATATATGGTCCTCGCACAGGTAGAGATTTCTGTCCTAACTAGCTGGAGCGTGGAACGTAACCTATTGGTGGCCACTGCCATGGGGACAACCAGGAAATCTAAATAAGGAAAGTCTAGACGAAGTAGCCATTTAAATCAAATAAAACTTCTGCATTGAAAAAGTTATTCCAATTCTTAGACTAAATTACGTAATCTTTCTTTCACATAAACACATCCGAATGTTATTTAGTACCCCGTATAAAACAAGCTTTAGCCAAGTAAAACAGCTACATTTATATTGTGGCTCTTGCTGTTGTGGAGCATTTTGCTTTCAGGATTGATGCATATTTTATAGGCCGCATCACATTGTGGATGTGAAATAAGGCTGTGGACTTAATTGAACTTTTAAAATGTTGAAACCAAACCACCGTGCCATAGAGTTATTGTCGTAGCATATTCTGCCAGACTATGAGGCAACCCCTGGTTACGATATTTTTTTGGTGTAGGTTTTAACTTCCAATATATTATGTTTAAATAGATTTCTGTTCTGCTGCATCTGGCAATGTGGAATCAATTTGTAGATCTCTTGTTAAGACTTTGTGTGAGAAGGTTCCAGACTGTGTGGTGTTGAGATGAGAAAGTTTGAAGAATAAAGAATAACAGGTGCTTGAGCCAAGCTGGCCAAGATGACTCCTAACATCACTTATGACAGTCAACATTGATACTTTTTCTCTTACAGACAACTGCTAGTGTATTCTGCAGTGTACAGAATTGACAAAATCACCCACAATCATATGCTGTAAAGCTTGCAATGTTATTTTGGTACCTGAAACAAGCAAAGAAATTGGCCTCTCGATAGTTGGAGCTTGTTGCAGGGATTGTGTTAAGAAAGCCAGGGTCCTGTAATATGCTGTACAGTTACGTGGCTGTTTTTCATGTGGGTTTAGATTTGAGTAGCTTAGATCCATCGAACAAAAGATAACCTGTTCATATGCACTTTAAATGCTGTTTTGTTAATACTGTAGATAAAACTGTTCATTCACTTTATCAGTGAATTCCGCTTGTATGTTTGTATCGGATTAATGTGCAGAACAGGAAAAGCATTAACGTGTCTGCATGTCATTTACTGTAACTTAATTGTTTCAGATGTACTTACAGTAGAACAGTATTGTACATATGTGAACAAGTCAGTCCAGGGATGAAGCGTACGTTTCTTAAAACTGCTCTTCGTGCCATTGACATTTAATGGTACTGTGTTTAAATGCAGGAGAGCATAATCATTTTAAATAAGAAAGCAGAACTACAATGGAAGTGAGGTTATGTCTGATGAACCTTTTATAGGCTGGTCTTTGAAAAAGGTTTAACTACTTGCAACGAAAAGCTAGTCCATGGTTCTTATAATTGGGGAGTTATTCACTTTACCTTTTTTTTTTTTTTAACAATTAAAATACAAGAAATTAGTTTATACGAATGTTTTCTGCAGAGGACAGCCAACGTACGAGTTGCTTAGAGGAGCAATTCACTCTCACATTGTGCTTCAATATTGTGCCAGGTCTGTTGGAGCTGTATAAAAGCAACACGTTTGATAATGTTATTTTCATGAGTGCTGCAGAACTTTTATTGCAGTGATGTGTTCTTTACTCTATTTCTGAAACAGTACGGTAAATGTATTTTGTGAAGACAATAAGATTGTTCTTTTTATGTCTGGTGCATTATTTCACAGGTGGTGCAATGCCTTCTGAGCCAGGAGAATGATCACCCGATGGATATCGATGACAATGACACATTGTGGGGAGAGACAGGTATTTCAATATTCATGTAGTAAATGCTGATCCTTCTAAACACTTAAATATAAGCGTTTCATCCACCACACCCTGCATTCAAGCATAAGAATAAAGTGGCCGCAATCTTTAGTAGTCAAAAATGTGGGCTTGCCCTTGTTGATCAAAATATGAATTTTTAGTTTAAAAGCAGTGTCCTGTACTTGGCAGCCCTATGTTAAGTTTCTTAAAAAAACGTAAAATGATAACCTAGCGTTTAATATTGTCAAGTGTTATAAGATAAATAATTAGGAAGTAATGAATCCACATGTTTGTGGCGTAACTGTATCGTATTAACGCATGGAAAGATGAGAGTTGCTAGGAGAGTTTTTCAGAGGATTTGTGTGTGACATTTTAATGCCAATTTTTAATCGCATTAGTGATAATGGGTTGATATTGTTCGTTTGGTTGGTCATCATGGTTTGTATGAACAATGCATAACAAAGTTATAACAGAAATACAGTGTATAGTCTGTATATATCCTCCTCTGAAGGTGACCCCTGTTCACTTCTCCATGTTTTTCACAATCTAAGTAGATTCTTAAAAAATAAACCTGTATATTGTTGTGGAGCTTGTATTGGAGGAGATTGTATTGGCATCAATCATATAAGGCATAATAACTTGCTTTACAAAAGGCTTTCAATCTGAACTTCCTTCAGCCTCACTGTAATAACGGAAAATTGTACACATTTTAAAATAACGCTGTTCAACTCGCCATAGTAATCTTCTGCAAAACACTATTCACAGATGATCATCTTTGGATCAGTTGTTTTTAATATTAAAATGATGGTTGAAGAAGGCCAAGATTACGTTAAACTAGTCGAAGGAGTGATTTAGCCATACTTAAATACTAAAAAATTGAAAAAGGGGGTGACATTAAGTACCAACCTCGGGAATTGAAATATGAATGAATAATTGTAACAAACATGAGCCTCAAACATTATCTGTAAATCACCAAGGTTAGATGCTCACAATAATAAATGTTAAAGCAACTACTTAAAGTCAAAATCATCTAATGCTATGAAACCACACACATACATGAGATATAGAACTGCCTGAGATTGTTGTGACCTGTTTTTGGCATCTATCTGCACATGTCTTTTCAGCAAACAAGTCTAAACAAAGGAAATATGTTCTGTGAACTAGGTCATCTTTTGACTTGTCTAATAGAGATTCTTTAATATTTTGTGCTGGCATAATGACATTCTCATGCCACACCTCAATCCTGAGCTGTCTGTTTTACAGAACGATGCTATCGCACCTTATTCACAGACTGGTTGTTGAAACATTGCAGAACTAGAGGGTTTTTGATGATTTGAATGATAAAACCGATCATCCCCACCCTAGCAGAAATTGCATTTACAGAACAGGTTTCCATTAATAGTTTTAGTAGACTGTAGGTGATAAAAGGTTGACACACCTATAAAAAATAAAATTAAAAAAAACTATTTTCAAAGCAAATAAAAGCCTTTCTAACCAAGTAAAAGAAAAAAAAACTGGTGTAGTGAAGAAGACCAACGAAGATAACAAAAACTTAAAGAAGATGAAGCAGCGACTTTTATGATTGGGAAGGAGCAAATCATTACCCTCGAACAAGACAATAGATCAACAATAAAAGACTGTTCACATATTCTAAAGAGAGTTGAGGACTTCTACATGATATTGTAGGAGGACACAGAACATAATCCATCAGAGGAAGAGCTTGAAGAATCCACCAATGATACACTATGGGTCCTTCAAGAAGAGGCAAAGGCAATAAAATCCATGAAGAATAGGAAGGCTCCCGGGGAAGGTGGAATTGTAACTGAAATCTTGAAAGATGATGTAGAGAAAATCCTGGCAAAACTCTTTAGATGCTGCTCAGATGATTATCATCTCATGGTACAAAGCGATGATCTGATGGATAAATTGATGCAGAGAGGATATAATTCAGCCTAAAGCACTGGCATGTACTACTAAGAAAATCCAGGGGGAAGAATGGAGATAATTAAGTCTGGATTAGACTTGGTTACTACTTCTAATTAATCTTGGAGAGATATCTTAAGTATTTTGAGGGGGGAGAAATGTTTATTTTAGAGAGTGATCCTATTTTGAAAGAAATTGTTAAAAAAATTATTATAAGACAAAGTGTTGAAGATGCGTACATTGATGCTATAAGGAACATTTACAAGAATTCCACATCAACCATTAGGTTACATAAAAGATGCAGCGCTTATAGTGACAGCGACACGACCGATGCCATTAGTTGAATTTCAATTTTAGGCGACGTCGCTGGCTACAAGGCCAGTGATGTCAGAAAAGGGGGATGGCAGAGGCACGGAGAAGCTCCTGATTGGCCACAAGGGGAGATGACGGCGACAATGCATTTGTTTTGACGCAACGGTCGTGTCGCCGTCGCCGGCACTATAAGCGTAACCTAAGGATCAGCAAGGGCGTGCGGCAGGGAGACCAAATGTCACCAAAGCTTTTTACTGCAACACAAAGAATTGTTCAAGACATTAGATTGGGAAGAAAAAGGAAATAAAATAAATAAACGGTGAATATTTGAGTACACTACGCTTTGCAGATGACATTATTTTTGCAACAAGTCCAGAAGACTTCATCAACAAATCAGAGAACTTGCCGAAGCGAGTAATAAAGGGGCTTCCATCTCTGCAAGATCAAAGTAAAGTTCAACAATTGTGTCAACCCCGCAAAGATCAAAATAAGTGGGAAAAAACTAGAAGCCGAAGGCTAGCGCTACCTTGGCCGGAAGTAATAATTGATGGGAACGTTTTGGATGAAACAATAGGAGAATGAAGATGGGATAGAGAACATTTGGAAGAAACAAAACAATCTTTGAAGGAAACCTTCCACTGTGGCTCAAAATGAAAGTTTACGCGTGTATTCTGTCTGTGCTCATGCATGGATGTGAAACTTGGACGCTAAATGCGTAGATAATTCAGAAGCTTCAGACAACAAAGAAGTATGGAGAGATTTATGCTGGATATTACCCGAAAAGACCGAAAAAAGAATGAATGGGTTTAAAAAAATAAAATAAAAAGTCTGTGACATCATCCCAAGTGTGAATAAAAAAGGACCATTGTTGGAAAAAGATCGTACTTGACTGGAATCCAAGGGCAATTAAAAGATGAAGATGATGACCAAAAGTAAGATGGGGGGGGTGAAATCAGAAAATTTGTTTGAGCAACATGGAGCATAGAGGCTTGCAACCACAGTTGAAGATGATAGATGCACGCACGCAGAGTGGAGAAGAGGCCTTCATCCAGCAGTTGATTGACAAGGGATGAAGATATATATGTGTAACGGCTGGACCCCCCTTGTCTGACCCACCCAATCTCACATTGGCCCGTGTGGTCTAACCGGTCCCCATTACAAGGTCGTGTGTGGTGGTGCACCTGCAAGTAACAGGACTCCTGAGTCTCCCGCTTGGTATTATAGAGGATGGCAGCAGGACAGGTATCTGAGGTAGTGGTTACGAGTCCAACTTTCTTCATGTGCAGCGCCTCCACCTCATCAGGATCTATGCTTCCGCAGGGAGATGGTCCTGGTGAGGAACTCCTTCTCGGTGGTGACTGCCACTGCAGAGTAATCTCACACTCACACAGTGGGGTTTTCTTTGAACATGGCATCTTTATTTAGATTGGGATGTAGCAGACTGCCCCATGCAGCTACCGGCTCTAGCCGCACATCTCTCCGTGCTGTCCCTTTGCCAGGTACGCCCTCCCGTATTGAAGTGGGATTCCCTTTCTCCTAGGGAGATCACCACTGCGCCAGGTCCCTGGACACAGTGTGGCTTGGACAGACTTAATTGGTCACTCTGCTACCGCTAGTTACAGCACTAGGGTCACAAAAGTATTCCTCCAATCCTTTATGCCGTAGCATACATTTTACCAGCAGCTTCACACAACTGCCGGCTAACACTACACTAACTGACAGTGCTGTGCCCTTTATACCTCAGGGGGCAGGCGCATCTCTGATGTCACTATCCAGGGACTCAGAGCATACAGCCACTCCCCTCCTTACACAGGGCACCACACCAGGGTGTGAGGGAAAACCTCCATAACTACTGTTGGCAGGCCTCTATTTACCAGGACTTACTGCCAACAGGGAAGATGTACGCAGTCATTATTATGCATGGCTACATATGTATCTATATCTATATCTCTAACAAGGCAAGGCTGTCCCTCCTCTCATCGGCTCCGGGATCCAACTTCCACACGAACGGAGGGGGAAGCTGGGGGAGGAAGTGTGCCCCCCTCTCTGGTCAGAAGAGGAGGGAGCGCGTGGCCCCCGGAGCGGTAGAGAGAGGTAGTTGCGCTTGCTCTGCGAGAGGGTTCCTACCTTTTCGGAGCGGGTTGCCTCCTGTTGCATTGCCATGGGGGTTGACGGCAAATGATGCCGTGGCATCGTATGACGATGCATTGCCATGGCAATGTGACATCACGTTGCGGCATCTCATTGCCATGGCAACGTAACCATCATATTACGTCGCGGCATCATGACGCTGCTGGAGGAGGGCTGCTAGGCAAGGTAAGTCCCTTAACTGTTTATTTTTTTTACGCGGGATAGGGGGCGGTAAAGTGCTTAGCTAAATATATGTACTTGTGTGCCCGTGTTATGCCACTTTAGGTACCTTACGGCTTAGAGACGCTTTTCAGATATGGCCCTAAATCTTTCTAAATTCCAGACTGAAGTTCTTTATATTTTGTGTTGAACCAGTGGCGGATTTCCCATTACTCCCGGGCTTTGGGCGTCAAAATTTGGGGTCGGCAAAAATGTCCGGCCCCATATATATTTGCAACTCTCTTGGGCCTATCGGGCCTGATGGGAAGACACTTAGCTGTGGCGACCGCCTGCTTGCTGTCGCCCTCCTTCTCATTCTGAACCTCAGCGTGAAATTACGCCATGCGACATCGCGTTGGTGATGTCCGCTGCGTCATTTGATGCTGCGGGCGATTCAGAAGGAGGCGGCCGCCACAGCTAAGTTCCTTCCCATCAGGCCGATAGGCCCGAGAGCGTGGCAAATATATATGGGGCATTTCAATATAGAACTCAATGAGAATGAATAATAATAGTTGGAAAAACAAGCAGGCCATGTATTTATATAGATGTTGTAAGTAAAGACCAGTCTGTTTAATCATGAAACAAGATATTGATGTTTAATTATAAATCTACTTAAATGGCTGCCATTGTGTGTCTCGTCTGATCACAAGAACACCGATTAAATGAAATGACCATATGCAGAGCTTTGGAAACCTCACATTGTCTCTTCGTGAGTTCTGGCAGTACACAGGAAGAAGAGACCTGTGAGGTTTCAAAAGGTCTGATATAATTTTATCTATGAAGACATCTCTTGTTGGTCCAATAAAACGTGTTTTTAATGTAACCCAAATAAACACTTATTCAGCACGAATTCAGCTTTCATCTACATCACTAGTCACTGAAGTGTGTGCAGTCAGAAGCATGTTAGGTGTAAACACAAAAACAAAACCAATATGTATACATATTTGTGATTTTTTTTTTTTTCTTTTTCACAGTCCATGAATAGTTTGTCACATCTGAATTGAAAAATAAATGTTAATTTAATTCCCCTTTACTGTGACCCCACTTTGTTTAATGGGTTTGGTGTTCAAGCTTCAATATATATATTATATTTGTTGCGTCGGGGTTCCAAGGAACTTACAGCAAGATAATACACGTGAAAGGTTCTGGGCCAAATCGTGATACATCCACCATCTGTTGTAACCGTTTCTTAATGCTGCTGTCAAAACTCTGCACCTTTCTTGGAGCAGACAAAAACATCCTTTTTTTTTCTCCATGATTTAATTTAATCTTCCTGTCAGGATTGTTGGCTTTGGATCAAAGATCTGTCAGAGATTATTAGCTTCTCTTTGCCTTACATGGGCACTCCTGGCGACACTTTTTTTTAGTTTTTTAAATAAGTTTGACGCTGGGGTCTCCAGAACGGAACTGCATTAATTTCCGCTCCAGGGACCCTATTGCTTCCCGAAATACTTACCTCGTAAGGGGGTTCAGTAAGGGAGCAGCATAGCAGGGCTATCAAAATGGCGGTTTTAAATGTCCCACAAGCCAATAGGAAGGTGTGACTTCATCCCTTACGGCTTTTTATTGGCCCGCGTGACATTTAAACGGAGCTGTTATAGCGGGTCCCCCTTCCAAGGTAAGTATCTCGGGAAGCAAAGGGTCTCCGGAGCTAAAATCAACGTGGTTTAGCCCCTGAGACCCCCTGCAAACCTATAATTATTTTTTTTTAAAACCACACACAATGTGTAGCTTTAATGAGCTCTAGAAACGGGTCCTCTTATTTTCCTTCGTGCATGTTTTGCTGCTCATCTGAAATGCATTTTATTGGTAAAAGTACAAACGAACCCCCTCGTTGCCCAATAGACCTGCTACACATTTCAAAGCAATGTGCTGCAGGCGTCCCGGGCAGCAAAGGGTTAAGTGTGCAGAGCTGCAGAGTGCCCTTGTATCAGATTAGAGGTGGTCCTGAGCACTAGAATAGCCGGAATTCCTGAGCATAACTTTGCCATGATACTGTTTATTTAAGAACAGCCAGCTTCCGAATATGGTCAACTGAATTTCAGGGTGTAGCTCTCGAGCTGCAGTCATAATACATGGTAAACAACGGGCCATAATTATCAGGGACATTCTTTGTTTTATTGCTCCTTACTGTTGTTTCCTGCATCATGTAGAATCCAGGCCTGAGCACACTGTTTTACATGTTTTTGTGTCCCGCCCAGCTGTGTATTTAGGGAAGGTCCATCACAGAGCATTGTACGAGCACATGACACTGCAAAAGCGCTGCTGGAGATTGCAGTGCTGGATATAGTAGATCAATATAAACACAATTAATACAGTGGGTCCTCGCTCATCCGACACAATGCATCCCGCAAACCCCTGTCGGATAGCAGATTGTCGGAAAGCGGGACCGATGTTAACCGGTGGCCATTTCCGTCAGATACGCCAAACTTGCGGCGGATAATGCATTTTTTTATTGCATTAGCCGCCATCGGAAAACGCGTCCGACGGAAAGTGGGACGTTGTAAAGCGAGGACTACCTGTACTAGGAAGAGCTTTCCATCTAACTTTGAAGATATGGGACAGGGCTCTTCAGCTGGCTTCCTGCGGCCCACGAGGGATCTTGAACCCGCTTGGCATGCTCATTTTGTACTAGTTGTTTAGCCGGCTAAGTGCCGCTTTTCACACTGAATCTCACGTGGAAGTTTAGGTAATGTTAATATATATGATGAAAATGCTTCCGTCAGCATTTTACACGCATTTATAAGTCTGTATATGTATCTCAATGTATATCAAAATAAGCATGTGGCCTCTCTACTTCTAAATGTGATCTGATTGGGAAACTATTTAAAGAGCCCTGATATAGGGCAATATTTACTAAGCAGTGCTATTGCATTAGACACATCTCTGTGCAGGAAGACGCCTTACTGCCCATTTACGTTCCCAAGTCACAATGAACAGGAACGTTGCCTAGTACAGGAGGGGCAAAGTCCAGTCCTCAAGGGCCACCAACAGGTCAGGTTTTCAGGATATCCCTGCTTCAGCACAGGTGGCTTAATCAGTGGCTCAGCGCCTGATTCTGTTGTATCTCTCTAGCAAATTATACCCAGAGTATAGAGATTAGTAGCATAAGATGTATATCTATACATGAATACTTGCTAGGTATTTGTAACATATGGAGTACAACATCTAAAACCCAGTAGCTTGTATATACTGTAATGCTGTGTGTCTCTAAAGCGTAGACTGCAGCAATAACAGCAGACTAGGTATATGAGGGTAAGTGTAGGCACGTAAGTCCTATGTATCAGTCACCAAGGTAAAAATGGTAATCTGCATCTGTAACATGTAGATATAACCCCCCGAAGAAGTGTGGTTGACACGCGAAACGCGCGTCGTGAAGTCGGACGTCAAGCCTGACGTCATAGGAGTTCGACATTGCAGCCTTCATGAAAACGGCTTGTATACGGGTGTTACTTTTCCTAACTACTGTGTCCGCCGTGACCACTGATGATTATTCAATGGGAAAATGATGCTATCTCCGATTCTATCTACATGTTACAGATGCAGATTACTATTTTTACCTTGGTGACTGATACATAGGAGTTACGTGCCTACACATATATTCTATATATATTCTAATAGAAAACATAGATTGCAAACTATTGCAGGAGCTCTTGCACACCTCTGGATCACTTCAGCGCACCCCTGCATTTGGGATTATTTATCTCCCAGATGGAGCATTTGCAACAAATGTATTGGAAGAAAAAACTCTCACTGAAAGCAATAGAATTTCTATTATTTAGACGAGTCTGGTGCTGCTTGTTGTAACTCTTTTTTGCTCCAGTTTTGCATCTAAGAGACTTTGAAAAATTGATTGCTTAAAAAGAAAAAGCGCACTCCGATGAATGATTTCATATCTACTTATTCTTGTCGCTCTCTCGTCTGTTGTGTGAGTCGATGACCATTTGCCTGGTCGCATGTTTAATGTATTTGTTTGTATTAATTCTCCCAGTTGCACGAAGGTTGCCCTTTTATTTAGTGCGGGGGCATTGCTAGATTAAAGCTTCCCTGCAGCTGGCACGTCTTCAATCTTAGAGATTTATGGAAATACACTCCCCCCAGAGTCCTATTATAAAAAGCACACAGAGCAAAATACTTGCTTTTGTAGCCTCAGGGCTACTGGAAACATGCACAAGTACCCAGAGAGAAACACATTCAGTAGAATGCACTTTATAGAGTGTTAATTTGTTTCCATCTATTACTAGAAATGAGTGATACATTCGTTTGCCACGTCCCTCTTTACACCACATAGGTAGCTCCATATTAGTGTGTGTAACGCGTTCTCTCCTCTGGACCTTAAAGCTCTCACCGCTGCTGCTGGACGGGGGAAGCTGGAGGTGTGCGAGTTGCTTCTGGAATGTGGAGCGATCTTATCGCGAGTAAACCGGCGCGGGATCTCTCCGCTCTTCTGTGCCGTGCGACAGGGACACTGGCAGGTATAGAATCAGAGGCATTTACTGTGACTGGCATACTGGCAACTCGTCTACTGTATGTAATACTCTTGTGTGCAAAGAGAATGTTTTAAACTAGTTCCTGTGCCCAATTTCAGGGGTGTTCAACTCTAGTCCTCATGACACCCCCCCACCCCCCTACCAATGGGTCAGGTTTTAAGGATATCCCCGCTTCAGCAGAAGTGGCTCAATCAGTGGCTCAGACCGAGACTGAGCCACTGATTGAGCCACCTGTGCTGAAGCTGGGATATCCTTAAAACCTGTCCTGTTGGTTGCCCTTGAGGACTGGAGTTGAGCACCACTCCTATATCTGAATGGGGAGAGCCAATTTATCGTGAGTGCTACTGCATTACTACATTGAGGATGACTGTTCGTGTCGCTACAAGAATAAAACAGGTTTTCCAATTCGGAGAAATATATTCTAGTGTCCTTTCCATTTAACCTTAAAATCCAGGCTCAAGCTATTTCTTCTGCCAGACTGAACCCAATAGAGCCACAGTGGGGGAAAAACCCAAGAGACTCATTGGGTCCTGGACCACAGTTAAGCAAAAGTTTCTATTCCCCGGGTTGTAAATATAATGGAATTCGCACAAACGATGTATTACGAGTTCCCTTCAACTCTTTCTGTAATCTTCTTCTATTTTGTTTACTAGGCAGTTGACATATAGTATTCTCTATATTTAAGATGCCCTAGACCACATAGGTAAATAGCATAGGGGTAAAGGCACTGTCTTTGGAGGGGGTAAGACTTGGTTCCAAGCATCTGACTCTTGGATTCATTACGATCTCCTTGTAAAGAATTATATTATTTAATAGATGTGAAATTTTTCAGGGCAAACACTTGTCGTGCCTCTTAAATTCTTCATACAGTACAACTTGCTTATACTTATGCGGTTATATGAGGGAGAAAGATCATTTTTGTTTAGAAACTTTAGTTAGAAATTGGATGAGCGCATAGGGAACAGATTTCTGTAATATAGGCGGAACCAATGTATTAAACTTCCCTGAAAACTCCCATAAAAACTGGTCAAATAATATTTAGAATAAGAGGGGTATGAAAGACTATTGTCTCTGGAAGACATCACTATACAAATTCTAATGAGAGTCTGGCTCTTTGTTTGGATTCAGCCTATTATGTAGATGCAAAGATCTCCTTGTTATTTTTTTCCCCATTTACCCTCTTAAAGAGGAGACAGATCTATTCATTGCACTTCATACAGTTCTTGGGACAATACGCAAACTGCCACATAACGCCCACGAGTCTTCCAGTTTGAGATGTTCTGTTGGAACCACGCCAGCTTGTGTAATGACCTCTGCATCACTTTCTAAAAAGAACGTGCTACATTTTATAATAATGCAGAATAGTGATCTATACTTGCAGCTTCCCAAATCATCTACTGTTTAGTGTGTGTGTGTGTGTGTGTGTGTGTGTGTGTGTGTGTGTGTGTGTGTGTGTGTGTGTGTGTGTGTGTGTGTGTACGTACCTGTCGATCTATCTATATGCAAAGTAAAGGAAGATCCTTCTGTGTCTCCATAATTTATATGTATTATGTGGTCCCTTTCCTAACGTTTCTCTTATTCCCTTCCTAAAACTTGCAAAGGTGTCTTCTCCCCCAGCCCAAACCTTTCTTTTAATAGAATTAACCTACCCTCTTACTGCTGCCTCGCCCTTGGTACCAAGAGGCATGCAATACTGTACAGAGGAAAGAACGTGTGAAACCAAGACACTGCCCCTGTGTGGTTACTTTGGATACTTTTTCACTGCTGTATCTGCATATAGCTAAAAATACACCAATTTCAGAAATGTAGCCAGGAGAACTAACATGATCTGCTACACTGTACACTTCTTTTGCATTCAGTTTTGTAAACTGTAGAAAGAACTTGTAATGTAAAGACCAAATTCTAATTCCCAGATACAAACAGCCTCTGTAACTTCAGTCTCGTGCACTCGGCTCCTGTTTGGGGTTCTCTTTGTACGGCACACCCAGTCTGCATTGTGTAAAAACCGATGGTGTATTCCACATTACCTGTAGATTTCCAGGCTCCTTTTGCAACGTGGCTGTGATGTGAATGCGAGTGACAAGCAGGGCAGGACTCCGCTGATGGTAGCTGCGTGTGAAGGACACGTTGGTGCTGTGGAGTTCCTCCTGTCAGAAGGTAAGAAACTTTGGCCCGGTAACTGTGACTTTACATAAAACAGGAGCGGACATTTTGTTCCCTGAGTTAACGCCGCACAATGCAAAACCGCGTTTCATACTACATCTCGTTAGAATAGGGCTGTATGACGTTATTGTAGGATAACGTTGCGTTATTTTCCAATAACGTGATATTAAGGAGCAGCTTAACTATAATGAATCCCTACCTGGTTATTTTACTAACAGATCTATACAAAAAAAGGAAGGGAGGGGGGGGGGGAGAAGACGTGGTACATTGGTGATATAACCTTTAGCAGACTTCCCCTGACATGGAAACAAAGGGTTAACTCGGAGATGGTTCATGTGAAGGAGCGTGGCAGTGGTAACAAGTGCGCATTGTGTTTGCTTTATTCCAGGTGCAGACATTGGATCACTGGACAAAGAAGGGCTCACTGCGTTAAGCTGGGCCTGTCTAAAGGGTCACAAGGTGGTGGTCCAGTGTTTAGTGGAGAGAGGCTCCACTATCGATCAGATGGACAGAAACGGCCGCACACCCTTGGACCTGGCTGCATTCTATGGAGATGCAGACATTGTAAGCAAAATAAAACCTGTTTGCATCCTGCGTATGTATTGACTAGTTCAGAAGGTTCCGTTTAATTTATTAGCCTTTCAGTGATATATAAACAATCTTCCTACATTTTAAACGCAGGAATTCTGCTACTGAAATTCATATCTAATCTTTTATATACACATTGTGCGGATGCCAGCACTGTGCATTCCTTCTCTGAACACTAATGGCACCACAAAAAAAACATGTTATGCATTTTAAAGAGCAATGCCCTTTATCTGTTTGTATAAGGCAGAATAAGCTGAACAGTACTTTCATTGTTCTTGACAGAGGTTTTTAAATTATCGTTGACACTTACTCATTATGGGAGCTGCAGATGTTATGCAGAACACAATAGTACATTAGTGCAAGGGTGCTTAACTCTGGCCCTCGAAGACTGAGCCACTGATTTAGCCTCCTGTGCTGAAGCTGGGCTATCCTTAAAATCTGACGTGGGGGGGGGGGGGGGGTCTTGGGGACCTGAGTTGAGCCCCCCTGCATTTGTGCATAGTTCTAGCAGCTGTATCCACTAAAGATTGTGATTTTTATTTTATGTTATTATGCCAACATTAACTGAGCACTTGGACTCCATGCTGAAGTTCTGAAGATGAGTCCAATATACAGTAGTCTGAAACTCACACACTACTTTGTACATGTTGGGCGCTTACAACCTGCAAGTCATTATATAATTGTTTCATAAGTTCAAGCAATGGGGCAGGGGGGGTCATTGTTTTATGCAGGGGAAATACAGATGGTAAAAAAAAAAAAAAAAACAGATATTTATGTGCTAGAAATATGTCTCTTATTTTGCTTCAAGGTAAATACGAAATACAAGATAATAAATAATAAAAGTAGTTTGCATGGGATTGTAGCTTGAAATGTGCTTTTGCTCTTGATAATTTAAGCTAAGATTTGAGGTTTCTCTTGTGCGTTATTAAAAATGAAATATGCTGAAACAATATTAAGTGATACAATAAAAGGCCATGTCCTGCTTAACGTTTCTTTTCTTAATGTGCAGGTGCAATATTTGGTTGACAATGGAGCTATGATTGAACATGTGGACTTCAGTGGGATGCGTCCTTTGGATCGAGCCATAGGATGTCGAAATACAGCAGTCGTGGTTACGCTGCTTAGAAAAGGAGCTAAACTAGGTAACATGTAATTCCACCTCAGGGCACAGAATTAATAGGATCCTCACAATCAAAGCATTAATATTACATTTCCCTTACATTGAACGTTTGTATGTCATAATCTCTCCCAAAAAGGTGAGGGAACTCTGACGTGACGATGGGATGGGGGCGGGGCGGACTCAATTATTATTGGACATGAGCAATAACATGCATATTTATTACTATTTCAAAATAGTTTAGAAACCATTTTGTTGTTTTTGTAGATAATGATTATTCCAGTCTGATTGTTTTATAAAACGTAATCTAAAAAAATATATCACAATAATGCTATAAAAATTACCATGTGGCCTATGAAAAATGGTACAGGAACTACGTTCCACTGCTTCCCCCTTTAAAAAAAAAAAAAAAATAGAGACAGAGACAAATATAGTAGCGCTAATCCTCAAAGAAAATCAATAGAAATAAGCATCAACAATATATGTGGAAGAACTGATGCTGACTGAAATTAAGGCACACAAGGGGTTAATAACAGAAGCGTACCATAGTACAGAGAAAAGACATACAAGACATACACAACATATAACATGTATAGCCGTCCTAGATAATCCTTCCAGTAAAATGAGGGTGATGGTCCAATTCCTGCTGTGGGGAGAGGATGCTGCTCTCACAAGGATAAAACCAAATCCTGTGGGTAAACCTAAAAAGAAAAAGAGAGAGCGCAAACCAGAGATTTTTCTCTCAGGTTTAGGAAACGGATGTCATTTTCCTTCCTTGCTGCTTTATTGTGTTAAAGACATCTGTTTCATTCCGTTCTACACAAACAAATGCCCTCTCTACCCGTGTACACAGGGAATCATCATCGTATGCCCATGCAATATCCTGCTATCTACCATGTCACACTTCCTTATAGCCATTGAAGTAAATTCAGTGTATTACAAAAACGAATGCCTGTTTGTCTGACGTGTACAGTATTTACAGCCAGACATGGCAATCCGCTACAATAATGGATTTCCCCTTTTGTGAGCATTTTAGGCTATAATGAAGCAATGTGGCAATTCTGGCTTGTTTGTCTCACATTGAAAGCTTTTTGTGTTTTTTTCTTTTCTTAGGAAATGCAGCCTGGGCGATGGCCACTTCTAAACCAGATATTCTGATTATTCTCCTACAGAAGTTAATGGATGAAGGAAATATATTATATAAAGTGAGTGGGTTACAAGACATTTAACGTCTACGCTTTAACTGTGTGTAACATATTGGTTCCACGTCTTGGCCGAGCACTCAAAAATCAATGCAATAAAAACAACGAAGTGAAAGGGCGTAGCGTAGTCCTACAATGGCAGTGCCTACAGCTAGAGTCCCACATGGATATGCAAGTACTAAAGGTAGACAAGCTGGGCACCCTGAAGAATTTATAACCACAAAATCATAATGTCGACGTTTCGGTCTGAACTGGATCTTCATGAGCATGCCATGACAAAAATCCAGTTCGGACCAAAATGTTGGCATATGCTACATATATGATTTTGTGATGATCAATTCTTCGGGGGGCAGCTCGTCTTCTCTTCCTACGCTGATCTGTTTAGTACTTCTCTCTTTTGCTGTTGTCTGACTTTATTCTTGACAAATCTAGAATGTATTTACCCACTCCTGTTTGGTTCATTTTCCTTTTTCATCAGCTCTTTTGCCTTATTCATGTTAATTGCGGTACCTTCTGTTGGACCAACATAAAGATTTTCAGTGGCTATGCATTGTTCGTGATGGTTACCTTCTTCAGCCACATTGACAAATGCAGCAGAGACACCATTCGATGACACGAGAAACACCAAGTTACATGGTTACAAGTGGCGCTTACCCGCTGGGAGGCTATGACCTGATATTGCTCAACTTGGAGTACCCAAGTGCGTTCAAAATTAGGATAAAATGCCTTACTTTTTTCCTGCAGAAGGGGAAGATGAAAGAAGCTGCACAGCGATACCAATACGCTCTTAGAAAATTTCCACGGGAAGGCTTTGGAGAAGAAATTAAAGCTTTTAATGAGCTACGTGTTTCTCTATATTTGAACATGTCAAGATGTCGCAGAAAAACAAATGTGAGTGGCGAATATTTCAGCTTTATACATTGGTTTGAAGCATCGGTCTATTGTAGTTTAAATTCTTACTGTATAGACGTTTAATACAAGTATGGCATTTATTTTGAATGTTAATAGTACTTTCCATTAGAAAGCCTTGTATGTCTGTAAGGGACAGTGGCTTAAGTGGTTGACTTTCCAAGTGACATACAACACTTCTAAATGTTAACTGCTCAGTTCTTCTTTATTTAGTTGTATTATGGGAGAACATAATAATACATTTTCTAAATCACCATTTTTCATGTGTTCATCATAGAAGATCTAATATCCAGTTCATTTCCAAAGTCCTGCACATTCCAGAAAGGTATTTGGTTGGATGTGGACAGTTGAAGGGTAGAGCTTTTTCACCTAGATTTTAAGTGACATGTTCTAGATTTTCAACATGTAATGAGATTAAATTATTGAGAAACCAACTAGAAAAGGAACATTACTTAGTAAAAATCAAACCGTGTGGGAGTAATAACAACTATTTAAGTGAGGAAACATGTGGGAAACTAGTGATCATCACGTGGTCTCATTTGAAATAATTTATTAAGAGCAGTATTATATGGGATCAACAGACTTAATTTTAGAAAGGCAGATTTTAGTCAACAAAGAATCTACAAGGAATAGCTGTAGTTCTTGCAGGAAAAATACGGTAAATAAATGGGCAAATTTAAAAACGCTGTTAGATGAGAACACTTATCTGCATATACTATTGGGTATTAAATCTAAAAGAAACAAATCCAAACCAATGTGGCTAAATTAAACAGGTAGGGGAACAAATGGAAAGCGAGAGGCAGGCATTTACATTGCGAAGTCAGAAGGAACAGAACAACAGTTGCAAAAAAGCAATCAGATCCGCAAACATTAAAAATGAAGAAAGGATTGCAATGAAAAGCAAGTTAAACTAACAAATTATTCAAGTACATTAATTACATAAAGATTAGAAAATACCATATAGAACCCTTTCTGTGTTAGATGAGCAGGTAAATTATTTGGGATGAGAAGGCAAAGGTATTAAACAAATTATATGCCCCTGTATATTCCACAACTTTAACGAACATTTGGCTACCACATGAAGTGCAAAGGCAGATTTGATAAAATGAAGGTAAATAATGCACCTGGCCCAGATTGCATGCGCCTCATATAAATTAAACAAAGGTTGAACTTAATGGATATACAGTGTCTTTTTTGAACCTCCTCTACTATGGACCTATTTAAACCACATTAAGTTGGCATTCTAATCAGTGAGGCACTTAGTGCCTGAAGGGCAGGCGCTCCAGCATCAAGGGGATTAAGGTGAGCCAAGGTGATACTGATTGTTTTTCAGGAGGCATCAATTCAGGATATGCTGCATTCTCAGGATCCCTCATCTATCTCTTCTAATGTAAGGGAATCTCAGGTATAGGATCTTCACGTCCCAGCGTTATAGACCTGCCGTGTTGGAACTAAATGCCATAATTTCATGTTGCGAGCGTCCTACCTCACTAATTTTTAATTTTTTCCCCCCTGTGTTTTCTTGGTTTTGTGATCTCCCATATTAACACCTCGCTATGCCTGCGGGATGCTTCAGGATGTGGTGGTTGTAGAGTGGACTAAGAATGAGAGATCAATTCGGGCAACTACAAAGCGGTTCTAAAAATGTGTGAACATCTTTATCTCTACACAGGACTTCGGCATGGCTGAGGAGTTTGCTTCTAAGGCACTTGAGCTGAAACCAAATTGTTTTGAGGCATATTATGCAAGGGCAAGAGCTAAAAGAAACAGCAGGTATGTTATCATTGTATTGGCAAAGGGATGGGTTTAGGTGTTTGCTTAAACTACAAATCTGAGAACCTTCAAATATCAAGGTTACATTAGCCCGATTTGGACATTTGTAGACGGGTATCTCTTTGAATAGGTTCTATCCAACTACATTACTTTTATCTCCAAGACAGAGGCACCGATATCTAATTTATACGTATCTATTCATCTGCCTCACCCTCTCCACAACCAGCTTGGTGTTTATAGTGAACCGAATAATAATAATACATTTCGAATGAGTTGTTCTAGTCTTCAAGCTGTGTCTTATTTATATGTAAGGTATCAACGTGCTTTACATGTATTGTCTTCCTTTTTGTAGGCAGTTTGTTGCTGCTCTCGCAGATTTGCATGAAGCTTTGAAATTGTGTCCCAATAACCAGGAGATAAGGAGGCTCCTGTCCCGGGTGGAAGAAGAGTTCAAACAGCAGCAGAGGACACGGCAACAATACCAACCACCTGCACAGCTTAATGTGGACTCTGACCACGAGGAGGAGTCTCTGGGAGAAACACTGAGTAGTCACCTAATTCTTGAAGAGATACAAGAGGAGGAATGTCCTCAGAACGACAACAAATCCTATGCATCCCCAAGGCTAGCACAGGATTTATCCAGCAGCAACAGGATACAGGAGCGTGCTCATGAGAAATACAGGCCTGAGTCTCCTGAGGAAAGTCAAGGTAAAAACGTGTGCTTGCAACAGGTGTTGATTAAGCAGCCTACGAAAAAGGCACAGATAGTAAAAACCAACCAGCACATGAACTCTTTGCAGTCCTTGTCAAGAAGTGGAAGCAGTTTTAGTGGAATGAAGATGCAGGTCTCTTCACCACTTGCACCTACAAGCCCTCTGCCTGTGAGACACTTGGCAAGCAGCATAGGTCCCAGTGCAGACGGGATCAATTCTGTGCCTTGTAGAGCTGCTGCCACAGCTCACACTTCAGTGTACAGTGAAAAGTTCTCATCAGGACATGGTAGTCATAAACAACCTGGTGATATCTTACCTCCATATAAGGCATCCAACTCCTTCACAAAGATGCCTAAAACAACAGAAAGGCTAGTGGGCCATCCTGTGCCTCAAGAGGTCCAAATAGTTTGTAGTGAAAAACAACCTGGAGCATGTTTAGTCACCGACAGCGTGAAAATAGCCTCCCACAGCTTAACCTCAAGCTGTAGTTTTTCAGAGGGTGTAAAAGGGCCAGATGTACGAAGCAAGGAACATAAGTCCAATCTGACTCTAAGTGGTACCGCAGAACAGAGGTTACGCAACATTCCATTCATGGGAATCACGGACAAAAGATCTAGGTCCTTTCAGCAGAACAGTCAATCAAGCCGTATTTGGCATAATCAAGCAATTGAGGGCTTACAAACAAATACCTCCTCCACTGGAACTGTTCAAGCTGCAAATGTTGATACATTCTCTGCCAGGCTGGTACCTGGTAATGGTAATCACAACAAAACAGTGCCACCGGCATCCGGGGGGAATGTCCACAATGGGATGCATGCAAAAGACCTTGATGGTAGAAAGTGTCCAATGTCCAACCACTCTGAAGATACAAGGGTGGCAAAGGCTGTTCCTCAGTCATACCAAGAGGGGATGTCAAGATCTCAGTCTTTCTTAATTAAAGAAACCAATCTAAGTTCTGCGCCCCCTACAAAACCAAAGAGATCATTTATAGAGTCAAATGTGTGAACCATAAGATTGTATACTACAGATACTGACAACAAAAAGGGTCATTACTTGTGTCTTTTTTTTTTATTGATAACTGGTATTAATAGCCTTCTACTTTAATCTGCTATTAATTGATTGTGAGTACATTGATTTTGTGGTTAAAACATTCAAATGGGAGCTCAGGTCTTTTGATTGGTTGAGTCTACAATGGGATGCATAAAAGATGCTGTGATGGCTTTGTGTTGCATTGGAATGCACAGTTGTGATGTAAAAAAAAAAAGTTAAATTGTGACTTTTAACAATTTGAAAAATCACTACTGTGATTTAGCAGTTACTTGTTGTGCACTGAATTCACCTCCTCCAAGTAGGGCCTTCCGGTCAGTCTCTGCTCCCATGTTCAGTGACTATAGCGAAACAAATACACCTTGTACCGTATATGGCGAATATCATTGTCGTGAAATCTAGACTATTTCATAATTTAGGGATACAGAACCTTATCCAACTACAATGAATAGCATATCTCACTGAATTTAGCCAACACTGGGAGAAATGTAAAATTAGAAGCAATTCTAAAAAATTGCAGTGACATTTATCTGCAAATATACTGTTACCAGTAAGGGGAACTTCTTTGGGAGAGAGGCTCTTTCTGCCAGCAACAGTGATATCCTGGCAACTTGCTGTGTTAGTGATATACCGGGCTGACATGTAAAGCTTATTTTTTCAATCAGTCTCTTTCAGAACCATGGTGCCCTCTGTAAAAAATTGAATAGATTGGAGACCATACACGGTGATACATTGTAACAGTATGGCTTCTGGTTGAATATACTGTACATAATTCCTTATCTCACAGCTGCTTACATTAACTGGAAAGTCAGTATTAGAAAATATTATTACACTGATAGTGTTGGTGCCTTCTTTCAAAAAGGAACAAAAACATGGTTGTGTTCTCTTATTAAAAAAGCGCTTCGTTCTTTAAAATGACAAAATAAAAAGCTGGACAAGAACAGCATAAGAGCCATATTCAATAAACGGTGCTAAGCGGAAAGTTTATGGGATTTAAGGTGCCTTACAGCTTAGGACCACTGAGAAAATATGGCCATACATTCAGGATTTGTCCTTTAAACATCAGTGTCCAAAGATTGTTTAATTCTGAACAGGGCAACATTTAGATCTGTAAATGAACATTTTCTAACAGAATACATAATTTCTTATATATTTTATAGAGGGATCATGTTGGGTAGATTGTAATATAATTTATGACCATATATAATTGTTTCTATATAATAAAATAAGTTCCAATATTACATTTTTGTATGTACATATAACCTTATTTTAAATGCAAATGGAATCTATAATGCATGCATTTTTAAAGCTTCAACCATGCTGGTTATTGCACTGAGTAATATATTAATAATGCAAAATATAAGTCCTAACAATTATCGCACTTTATTTTGTTTTACACAAACACCTTTAAGGTGCTACAACAGGGGCGGCCAACGCCAGTCCTCAAGGGCCACCAACAGGTCAGGTTTTGAAGATATCCCAGCTTCAGCACAGGTGGCTCAATCAGTGGCTCAGTCTTCGATTGAGCCATTTGTGCTGAAGCAGGGATATCCTGAAAACCTGACCTGCTGGTGGCCCTTGAGGACTGGAGTTGGCCACTCCTGTTCTACAGTATCTTAGAAGATAATTGTACATTCAGATAGTAAAGGTACAGGAAGAACATTGCTGGAAATGTTTTGAGGAATTTGGATATATTTTTAGATGGCAATAAGCTAATGGTTTAAAAGAAAAGGTATGTTCTTGTTTAGATTGTTTAAATTTCAGAGGTGCATTTTAAAGCTGCAATATCACCCACTCTACCTATTGATTTTATTTACAGAATTCAAACCAGAGGGTCCTAGGGAGCTATACACAAAGTACATGATATAGACAGCACTACACTATAATTAAACAATTGGCAAAAAAAATTGCCTAAAGGAGAGATGCAGGGGTACAGTAAGGGACTGACCCTACTGCCCTCAAATATAACAACCAGACAAAATGGGAGATTCCAGTACGCCATTGGAGACCAAGTCTTGACATATTTTACCAGTGGAGTGCTGGGAACTCCCATTCTGTTTTGGTCCTAGGGGGCTGAACCGAGCTATTTTTAGTACTCCCGGGTACCCCTGATACTCGCCGGTTTAGTTGCCAATGTTCTTCCTGGACATTTAAAGATGACTGCCCGGTTGTACAATGGGAAGCCGCCATGTCACCCCTCCAATGACGTTGCAGCTTCCCATTGACCCACGGGATGTGGTGGTCATTTTGAGTTAAAAACACAAGCAACTAAACTGGGATGCATGGTAGGTGGGATTGCTGCTTTAAAGTGGAACAAAAATATATTCTCCAGAAATGTTTTACAGTAAATTGTGTTAAAATTGGCAAAGTCTTTGTATATACTAATTGTGAAATGTTGGGTTTGCCTTACTTGTATTTTAGGACAGTAGGATATATATATTCTCATGTATGTTCGATGTTACAATTTTCACAATTATGTTAATTTCTTTATATAGCCTATTTATTTTTACAACTCCAATATATGTCTTCATTTGGTTTGTAGCTCTTTTTTGCACATCTACTGTATTTCCATAAGGAATAAAAAAATAATACCATGATTGTTTTTGTATGATAAAGCTACAGTATCTAGATTACTTGTATCAATATATGGAAGAGTCGGGTCTGCTTTACCAAAGAAAATACTAAAGATACAAAAGAAGGGATCAGTGGAAGACACAAACACACTCATGGGTGTTTTATATTTGCTGTACATAAAAAAAAAAAACGAAGGTACCCAACAGTTAGGCTTATTGCAATCTGCTTATTGCAAGAATAAGCATTGACATGTTTGCTTATATCAGATGATGGGGTGGTTGACATGCTTTATCATTCATAAACTGTTTAGGTTTTACACAAGTCTTGAATTGCTGTAAGGCACTGCAGGAGTTTGGTTGCCATGAAATAATTATTTGGGCTCCAGTATATTTATTTAATTGTTTATCTTACTCGAGAAATCCCACAGGCTGGAAGCATACTGTAAGTACCCCCTTTAAGATGTTTATGGTTTTACTAGTTGAAAAAGTTAGAATGTTTTATTTTGGGTTTTCATTACGTGTGATGTTTGCTTACGGCTGACATTGTATGATGGATTCAACACAAGACAGAAACACTGCACTGTTTAATTATGAAAATATATTTACATTAAACATTGAAAAAAGTATTATACAGTTAATGAAGATTTAGAATATTTTTCTTTATAATATGCTCCAAGGGACGAAGACGCATGATAGGTTATATTAACCTCTTCATTGCTGGAAGCCCTTGCAACTCCACTGCCTTGTCTTGCAGGCCCCAATGGCACTAAAGAAGTTAAGATTATCTAATATTAAACACAATATTAGGTCAAGAGATCAAACACAAACAGTTGAGTTTTTACAGCCTTCTAAAAATAACTGAAGTGATTTATTTAAAAACACATTTTCATAGTTGATCATTTAGGGTTTTGTTTTTTTTGTTTGCCTGATGATCATCAATTACAACACAATCAAATAAAGACCACTATTGTTTACCAAGGCCAATAACAACATCCCAATACCAGTGCAATGCCACAGTCGGCCTGTAGAATTTCTTAGAGGCCTCTGAATGGGGGAGTGTTCACCAACCAAGTGTTTCCTCGACCCTTATTCGCCCCTCCCCTGACCTTATCAGAGAGCCACTAAAGTTGTGGGGGGAGGCAGGGTTGGGAGGGACGACTATGGCTGTACAAACACTTGCTGATCACACAGTGATATCACATAAAAAATGGAGTAGCCAGAAGAAAACAAACCGCCTCACAAAAAATAGTTCTCAATCCAGATGAGAATCCTTAAACATACAACTGGAATTGTTTTCTATAGAGGTTGAACTAATCAAGAAATCAGCAAGAATACATCCTGTGAGTGAATTATAGCTGTCCCTAGAACGTGGTCCCCAACCCTATGTGACATTCTGAGGAACCCCAACCCTCTCCAATAGCGCGTCTGAGATCACATGCATTGTAAATTCTTCTGTATTTGGTACAATTTTAAAATGACCTGAAAATATCAGGGAACCCTTTAGGGATGCCCGGGGAACCCTGGTTGAAAAACACTGCCCTAGAAAGTAAGAATCATTGTCCATAATTATATTGTATACGATTGTCTTTTCCTCTTAAATCATGGATATTAATTTTTCAAGCATACCACTGGAATTTGTTTATTTCGGCCTAGCAGGGATTGCATCTATTCATTTAATCAAGTAATAAACCCCCTCCCCAGAAAATGATGGGGCACCACTGCAGTTATAAAAGGATTTAGAAAAGATCTTTGTTTTTCAATTGTTAAGAGATTTTAATAGTAAAGCAAATGTCCAAGGTTCACATTAAAGCGGCATCCCACACTGACCGCAATTTTATTTAATTTTTTTTTACTTCTTACTAATGCTCTGTTCAGGAGATAAGGATTTTAAATATTACATTTCCAGAAGGTTAAAATTGAGTTCTCCCTGTGGCCCAGTGAAATCTAAAGGTTACCATGGTAACCGCAGATGCTAGACATTCAGAAAATTATGATTTTTGACCTTTTAAAACATTTTTTTTAAATAGGGACTTTTGGAGAGGATTTCTGCTTCAACCCCAAAATGTTACATTTGTGCTGTGATCTGGTTAGGTTTGCCATGGTTCTGTGTTTCTAACCAGTGGTTTAGAGCCATTTTCAGTGTCCTGTTTGGTGTAAGTAGAAGAGTTTGAAGTGGAAGGTTAGTCATTGGGCTTGTCCTCTTTGTGCTGATCCAGTTCTCTATTGCTTTTTTTTCATATGAATAGCCATCTGCAAAAGTAAGGAAACGAACTTAGTAAGAGAATACGAAGAATACAGTCCAGATCATCCTATCCATATTTGAGCAGTGAAACGTGTGGGAGCAGTGCGGTCTTATTATAGCATAACTTTAATGGACAGCCACAGGAATCACTCTGGCCATTATTATCCCTGATTGATTTATAAAGCTGTAACATACTGCAGTGCAGAATGATAGGGGTGGTTCTACAGCACATTAGAAATAAAACATGCATGAAATATTACTGCATTAACAGACTGGTATAATGTTTATCAAGGGCTCTGGTTGAAGGTTTCTCCTTCCTTTAAAAAAAAAAAAAAACTTGCCTTAATTAGTGTTGCTGCTTTAATCTGTGCCTTTTCTTTTTGCGTTTTATTTTTAAGGGCTGATGTTTCAGGAGATATAAGCGTTTGAAATATTAAGTGCCCGGGTGATTAAAATGGAACTCTCCCCGCAGCCCATTGTCATCTAGAGCAGGGTTGCGCAAACTATTGTTGCTACGCCCCCCTGCCTGCTCTTCCCCGGTGCTCGTGCCCCCCCCCCCCCCCTTAACTTAGTGCGGCGTCAAATAATGCCACGGGGTCATGTGACGTCCTGTGACCCATCACGTTGCCATGGAGACGCGTCCCGAAGCCGGCTGAATCTACAATAAGTTGCGGCCCCCGGCATTTAATTGAAATGCTTTGGGGAACCGCTGTGCCCCCACCAGAAAAATCTCACGGGGGCATGCACCCCTGGTTTACAGGTTACTAAAGTAACCGGCCCAAAATGTTGAGACATTATTTTCTCTTACAGAACAAAATAAAGTTCTCAAAACACAGCTCTCTCTATTTGTATAATAGCTTTTAAGAGCCTAGGAGCTGAAATCAATGCGGTTCAGTTCTGAGGAGCACCTGCTTCGCATCCATGTAAACAAATTAAAAAGAGGGAGCTAGGCACGGATTACACCTTGAAGAATATAGTCTGTTCAAGAGAACAAATAAATCAAAGGCAAATAGATATGTATATCTTAATACTGGTGTTGCGGGCCTCGTTAATTTGGCAATATGCCGATGTCTCGGACACAAAATGTTTGTGTATACAGGCATACCCCACATTAACATACGCAATGGGACCGGAGCATGTATGTAAAGCGAAAATGTACTTAAAGTGAAGCAGTACCTTTTTTCCACTTATCGATTCATGTACTGTACTGCAATCGTCATAAACGTGCATAACTGATGTAAATAACACATTTGTAACATGCTCTATAGTCTCCCCACTTGCGCACAGCTTCGGTACAGGTAGGGAGCCGGTATTGCTGTTCAGGACGTGCTGACAGGCGCATGCGTGAGCTGCCGTTTGCCTATTGGGCGAGATGTACTTGCTCGCGAATGTACTTAAAGTGAGTGTCCTTAAAGCGGGGTATGCCTGTAATTTAAATCAGCGTGGTCAACTCCAGTCCTCAAGCGCCACCAACAGAGACTTGGTATTAGAGATATCCCTGCTTCAACATAGGTGGCTTAATCAGTGGCTCAGTCAACTCAGTCTCCAGTGCTGAAGCAGGGATATCCCCAACACCTGACCTGTTGGTGGCCCTTGGAGGACTGGAGTTGGCCACTCCTGATTTAAATATTTTCCAGATCTGAAAATCTATTTTTCTTTCCTCTGCTTGTTTTTTCTATACTAAGAACCACACAACCTAGGCATGGTTGCTATTGGTATTCGCTGATGCGCACACATTGCATTACAAGGTAACATATTTAAATCCTTCCCTGACAGTTCCTACTTCATTATTCTTTAAACGGTCCAACCTTTCAGTGGCATCAGAGATACGAGGACAGAGCAAGGAATTTCAAGAGTAGAAATTATTTGCAATCATGGAATAAATAATTTCCCCCCAGAGCGTTTGATAAGCGCGAGAAAAAAAAAAAGATTGAGCAGATCCGTCTTATCATTAATTACATTTCAATGTGGGCTTCAAATTGTTTTGTGAAAGTTCATCACGAAGCTGTCAAAAGGAATAATCTGAGTTGCTTGCAAAAGTCTCCAGTTGCCCAGAAGCTTTCATGTGTAAATAGGGAGCTAAGAAACAGTGACGTGACTTGTTCGTAAATTGCAGTTGACAATCTTGGTCTTAAATGCTCACACGTTCCTTGAAAAATACATTAACCCCTTGTATTGCAATGCAAGGTGTGCAAATCTATGGCAGTAAAGCTGATAATATGAATTATAATGAGCACCCATGTTAGACCGGCAATTCTGCACTCTTAGGCTGCGGACATGCTAGGAGTGTGCGCGCACAGTGCGGTCAAACATGTGGTAGCCTCTGCGAATGTCCAGAGTGTGCGCTCCGGCAATCTCAAGGCTGGAGGAGATACAATCTTTTGATTTTGCCGCGTGACGGCCGGGTCACGTGCGCGGTTCCGCCAATGAGGGCGAACCACTCACGTGACGGCCACGCCCCCAAATTCCAGTTAGAGCTGATCTTGGTCGCTTCTCCTCTTCCATGCCGCACATCGCCTCTGCGGCATGCGCGGCGTGACGTTAGCACACAAGCAGTATTGAGAAACAACCACTTCTTTTTTTTTTTTTTCTAACAGTGACAAACATATTTAGATTTTAAATGAATGTCATGTAAGCGGTTTACATATTGTGATTGAACAGTGAGAGGCGTGTTTGCACACTGCGTCGTTATCTCTTGTACAGAGCATGGCAGAGCTTTTCTTCAAACTGCAGAAGACTTTATAAATAAAGTGCCCCATGGGGAAAAGGAGATATGACCAACACAGGAGTGGCCAACTCCAGTCGTCAAGGGCCACCAAAATGTCAGGTTATAAGGATATCCCTGCTTAGCACAGGTGCTCAATCATTGAATGAAACACTTGTGCTGAAGCAGGGATATCCTTAAAACCTGACCTACTGGTGGCCCTTGAGGACTGGAGTTGGCCATTCCTGCTCTACTGTATACCAAGTAACTTCTAAATAGATTATGGCAACAAGCAACTAGTGTTTAAAATACTGCCTCCGTTCCTAGTCTTGTCTCCCTACTTATTTGATCGAGATCAGTGTAGTAGTGTTGGATGGATCTTTTTCTGCAATGGCAGATATTGCACTTAGGATATCATATCAGGGACACTCCATGCAGACTAGAAGTAAACAATAAATTGACACCGTTATGGCTTTCTTTTAGTGTGCATGTCATGCAAGTCTCTTGTCTTCATTCACTGCAAAAGCACATTGTACTTAGAAGTGTACCTGTATTTTCAAGGTACTAAAATGTGAAGAAACATATTCTGTAATACAGACCCCAGAGAGATCAGAAGTGCAGAAAAATGATCTAAAATCTGGTAACGCTGCTATTTAGGTAAATCTTTACACTGTACCTGATGCAATGACTGGATCACACATTATTTCCCTGGTAATAGGACACAGGAATTCATCTGGGATGTCTAACGAAGCTGCCATCATCTTGCTTTTCAGGGCCTCAATTTTTCTTAAGATTTTATTGCGTAAACCTAGAGACTCTGGCAAGGGATTAGAAAAAACAATTAGTGCAGTGCAATGCCAGGGGTTGCGTGTGCATGTGCGTGTAAAACACAGAAACACATCAGATTGAACTAAATACTTGTTATATACACCCCTTACTGATATAAGTGCTTACCTATCTTCAGGTCATTCTGCAGACTTTCCTTTGTGAGGCTCAGTAGTTCTTTGCCATCAATATTATTCACTTTGAAAAGCTGTTTCATGTCTGTCAGGCCTCCGTCAGAAAGCCAGGCTGTGACATCTTCCTCTGACCAACCTTCAACATGGGTCTCTCGCATTCTTCTTTCACTCTCTCTTTCTAACCTGCCGACTGAAGAGGAAACCACACCCATGACAAGGCTGCATAAAGACTAATTCATGTCAATATTACTGCAAAAGGTGTTCTGTGTTTACATTAACAAGACCACCTGTGTCTTGGATATCTTAATACACCTAGTACCGTACTATAATGCATCATTACAGTGAGTGATAAAGATTCCGATGTAACTTTGCAGCACTGCAGTGAAAGTGAGTGAATATTTTCCCACAGCTATTGATGAGGACAAAGATGTAAATTAAAGATATATAATTTAATGAGGGAAGAATTTAAATAAGAGCTATATTATGTGTTTGGTTTGTAGGTAATACTATTGAATTATAGCTCAGTAAATCTCACTATAATAATGCAGCTCATTCCTCCTTTTCGCATCTTCAGAAAGAATAAGGGAAGAAAATGTATGTTAGTGTGCCACAGGTCCAGCATTGTTAATTTCTTTTAAACGGATATCAGTGAACCACAGCTATCGGTAATGCCTGACATTCTAGGGCCCAACATACTGAGAAGAACGCTGGTACTCGCCTGCTAAATCATCTGTTTGTCCCAGTTTCCAGATTTTTACAGTATTGTCCATAGATCCAGTAGCAAGTAGCAGATGTTTTGGTGCTAAGGCACACGACGTGACATATCTAGAAGAAAAGGAAACGCTGTATGATTTCAATAAATGAAATAAACCTTGCAGTAGTTCTGAACACAGCAGGAACAAAGCAACAAGAGATATGTATCATACATTCCAGTCCTGGGAAACCTTAGCCAGTGCTATAGGGCACGGAAGACACTTTGTTTTCTCACATTCACAATGCTAAGGTCATAAAAAAAATAGTGTGTGGCACTGTTTTTAGAAACCGTACTCTAATAAATATATTCTGCTGACAGCAGCGCTCTCAGACGGTGCTTTGTAAATGAAAGGTAAGGATTTCGGAGTTCAAATAAATTATGAATGCCTAAACTAAAGCGTATGTGTTTTAAAACGGAGTGATGCTAGACCAGAGTTGTCCAACTCCAGTCCTCAAGGGAGACCAACAGGCCAGGTATTAAGGATATCCCTGCTTCAGCACAGGTGGAGATGTTGTGTTGCTGTATCTTGCCCATAATGTTGGGCTTTATCAAGCTTTGTTCTCTTAGCCAAGTGTAGTTGGCATCAGCCTACAGAATAAAATGTTATCGGACACGCAGGAGGCAAAAAGTGGTTCTAAAATTACTTTCATTGTAGGAAACCTGGTTAAAAAGAGGTTAATTCATTCAATTATGAAACACTAACCGGGTGTGATGAGTCAAGATATAAAGAATGCACCCAGTTTTCTGTAAAAAAAAAAAGAAAAAAAATAAGTTGAATATGTTCCAGACACCTTTTGTGCAGTTAAGTTTGGAATACTAATTTAAACAGAAGTGGCAACTCTCGCCTGGGCCTCTAATCTTTTATATGGTACATCCTATGTTCAAAGATGATCCTTTTCTTTTATAAGATATATTTTTCTATGTGTTTGTGTATACCTAATGCACTTTTCTTTTCTTGCAGTTTTGTCTAATCTGGATCGGGCCATCTTTGCATTAGTAATATATATATGCATGTAGGTAATCAATGTACGCAAGCTGTCAATACTAATATTCAGGACAACAAAGCCAATTTAGGTTTCACAAAACCAATATTCGGATTTAATTGACAAAATTCCATACTCCGAGGAGTGATCTAGGAAGAAAAACTTGCACTGCATATACAAGCACTTGCTATTTAAAATCAAATAGTCCTAATATACATTCAAATGGGGACTGAAATATTGGCTTAATACAATTTTATTTAATACAATAAGTGTCCTTTTCTCATTTCTGATTACTCGCACTGGATACGGCCCCAGGTTTTTATTGCACCCAGAAAGTCCCTTTATACAGTAGAGTTGGCTTTGTGGATTCAGTTCAGCACTAAATGAAAATGAGTGATTTAAAAAATCTCCCACTGTATATATATGCTTCATTGACAATAGACAGTCAAAGGGCTGAGACATGTCTAAGGCTGCGCTTATAGTGGCGGTGCTGTTGCGTCGCGGCAAATCAAATGCATTGTTGCCGTTGCGTGCGCATATAGTGCACGCGACGGCAACGGAGCGACAGTGCTACCAAAAATGTGGTAGTCACTGTTATTTTATTTTTTCGGCGACTGTCTCCCCTTGCGGCCAATCGAGAGCTTCACCGTGCCTCTGCCTGCCCCTTTTATGACGTCGCTTGCCTTGCAGCCAGCGATGTCGCCCAAAACTAAAGTGCAACTCTAGCGAACGGCGACGGGTAACGTCATCGGTCGCGTCGCCAGCACTATAAGCGCGGCCTAAGAGTTGTTTAAAGGGTTGTGAAGACATCTGTTTTTTTACAGTATTCATTTAGAAAGTTTGCATAACAATATAGTAACAAATGAAAGCTCACAGGAGTTATTTATATGTACAATCTGGCCTAGTTGGAGTTTCCATGTATATTTGGGTATACATTTAACAGTAAATGAGACCATCCTGTGTACCAGGCTCCTTCTGAATAACAAGGTTGCCATTTTCTGGAACAGCTCTCCAGAGAAGCCTGTGGTCAGGGATACAGTCACATGGCTACTGGGAACGTGTGAGAATCTTTAAGAGAATGTTGTATTCCAACGTCTGCATTTCCACATCTTAGACTGGCAACCACGGCTGGTCTCCTTTTATGGGTTTAAACCAAATACAAACATAGGTAAATGTTAGCAAAAAAACACTCTTGCTCAGCTGAATTGATCAAATATTAGTAAATGAGACGCAAGAACAGGAAAGCGCAAATGACAAAGAAAAAGCACTGTATGCTGCACTCTCATAATCAGAAGTAATAGAGTAATGATACAAATGAATAATGAACTTTTATTGGATATATTAATAAAATAATGTCAGGCTAATAAAATCAAAGAATAAGTGAAATAACACACACGGGTTAAATGTGTGATTACACCAAGGGCCGTATATTTGATACTGGTATCCCAATACTATAAGCACACCAGCATTTAAATTGTTAAATGTATATAAGGCAGTCCAGTAAAATTGAAAACAGGCCTGCTTTCCTAGAAATTGCCTGATGGCTTGGACTAGTCGAAGAGGTAAAACAATAACTACAAGTAAAGCTCTGATGTATAGCCCCTGTTAGGGTAGCTAATATGAGTGCTTCTGTACTAGTCAGCTGTGCAAAATAGCGGTGTACAGGAGCACTTGGGTAAGGAGCCCTTGAGCCTTGAGCTAAACCCTGATCAAATCATAAGGGGAGAATAGAGGACCCTATAATACTAGTCTGCTAATGTTGAGGCAGTCAGAGGATATTATACACTCTTTGACAAAGCGCCCTTCGGCGAGAAACGCAAGAAACGCGTTACAGGTTTTCTTTAAAATTTTAGGCTGATGCCTCAATAAATCTTCTTTGTTTTTCTCAAGCTGCCTACAGTTCTTTCATTGCAGTGCTCCTTTTCTCTCTCAACATTTTCGTACCTGCTTTGCTGCAAAGGATGCGCGCCGGGATGTCAGGACCGCCCTTCCTTGGTTTGTGTGCATCATTCATGACCACTGAAGATTAGCTGTAACATTATGGATATATTTACTTTCACTGCGGGATTATTGCCAGACCTTGCCTTTGGTTCCAGCTGGTGATCATGGGCTTCGTCCAGGCATATATATCTTTCCCGATCTATGGTGATTACTGTCGTTTTTATTATCCTTCAGCAGCCTGGTCTAGCTCGTGGCCATATAGACATTCCATTTTTTCAGGGTTTAACACACCTTATCTCCAATTGCCTGTTTTGTCAGAGTTTTGTATGTGCCTGTCACTGAGGTGATTCCTCTACTTGCTTCTGTATTAGTCAGCTGTGCAAAATAGCAGTGTACAGGAGCACTTGGGTAAGGAGCCCTTGCAGCCCTGAGCTAAACCCTGACCAAATCATGAGAGGAGAGAATAGAGGACCCTATACTAGTCTGCTAATGTTGAGGCAGTCAGAGGATATTATACACCAAGATGCTTCCTTGCTTGTTCCCCATCGGTCGCGCTACCGACCAGAGAAGCAAGTGAAGTGTCAAATTGCCCTTGGAGAATCACACGCTGACGTGATGACGCCAAATACAAACATAAGCATCACTGCACATGAGCATGCATCATGTAATATAATGATCACTTATGTAGACAATACTTACAACGTCATAAACTATTACAGACTTGTCCACAGACCTTAAAATAAACAAAAAAATGACAACTTGTGATACATGATTGATCGATAGCTACATAGACGATAGACAAAGCAATAAATCAATCAGACACATTCTGATGTAAGATGGCAAATCACCCAACCATTATTTAAAATAACACATATTTGAAATTATACTTTCCAGCTGTTATCAGTGTTACATAGAGGTGTAGAGGCCACACACAGCTCAGTTAAAAGACTGGAGGATTGAGGGCCTGTCTGCTTCTACATGGTGGATCTTGCTATGGCCGTATAACTGAGCTGGTCTGGAATGGGCAATAAATGCAGTCGCTGCTAGAGCCTATGACAACAGCATTACTGCTCAACAGCCTAAACAGTTCATATACTACATCACTAGCCAAGTGGCCATTACAACCTGAAATAAACAAAGTTATAAGATGTGCGATTATGCCCCCCCACAACAAATGCACACTTTAATAGTCAAAAGCCTTTGCCGAGTGTGTGTGCATTGTCGAATGTAGGAGCGTCCTAGTGGAACCATTTGATTTATTTTGTATTGAAGTCCATCATACCAATTTTTACATAGCTGACAAAATAAGAATTGTTTTTCGTTCAGAGGCAGGAAACGTGTGGGTTTGGGGTGGAGTCTCTGTGGTAATCTGGTGAAATATTTCTGGTTTGTGGCTATCTGGACACATTCAGCAAATGTTTTTGAGAATGCTGAAAATGCTATTTTGATTTAAGTCCATTGCGGGGGAGCTTTAATCATTTCTTGCTCCTATGCCATACCAAAGCAATCTGTGCAACATTTGTTCTATAAAATCATGCACAAAATCAGAAATTCTTGTGTGTATAGAAGATACAAAGCATTTATAATTTCCTGTATTTGTAATTGTTGTGTAAAATTATTTATCCACTTCACCCTCACTAGGCACCAGTTTGCAAAAATGGGGTTTAGGGACAGGCTTTTTGATAATTAAAGAAATTAAATAACACAGACCCATGTGGCCAATGCAAACTAATAAAAACGACCCTGGTCAAGTCACACCATTAGTGTGCAACAGGACCATTCCCCTTTGACTGTCCTGCTCAAAGTTCACTCTTTCCCAACTCTCAGCCCCCTCCACCCCCCAAGATTAATTGACATGTTTTCAGATGTGTGGAGGAGAAAATTATAAGAGGTGGGAAACAGTTTCTGATCATTCCAGCAAAGAAATATCACTTGTGATCATCTTCACGTCTGACAGCTCTGCAACCCTGCTTTTCACCATTATCGCTGAGGCCACGCTTATAGTGCCGGCGACGTCGCGTCAAAACAAATACATTGACGCCATCGCGTGTGCTTATAGTATGCGCGACGCAACAGCTTGGTCGTGATCGCAGGAAGTCATTTCAATTTGATTTTTCCAGCGACCGCAGCGTGACGTCAGTGTCGCCGGCACTATAAGCACAGCCTTAGTGTACGGTGTTCCACTGCAGCCAGGGATTCTGGGAAATGACATGCAAATTAGCACACAGTGTCATCTTTCACTGAAAATCCATTTTAACATGGACCCCGATAAGCTTGAGAAGATGGTAATAAAGGCTTTTTTTTAAAAATGATAACACATTCTTCTAAGACCTGAATTCTTCCACAAGAAAATGGAGGTACAAGAAATAGAAGGTGGTTATTAAAGAATTATTCTGCCATTTAAAAAAAATAAAAAATATCTCAGATGTCTTAGGTCTGGACTCCTTTAGCAAAGGCGTGAGAATAAACTAAAAAGACGGTTAGAAAAGGATATCAATATATATTTTAGTTTTTTACACTGCCTCTACGAGCTATATAGGTTCTGATTTTTTTCACTAACAAGGTACTCTAGTTAGAATAACCAAAAAGATGGGTACTGTTGCTCAATTATTTTGTCACCCAGTGTCAAATTCAGAGCACTACAAAGAGAAGAGAATGCTTACCCAGAGACCAATGTATGACCATCATTTGAAAGAGCACAAGTGAGAACTGGAGCTGAATGTCCGCTTAGTGTAAGATTGCATCTCATTTTGAAGCCTTCACAAAAACATACAAAACATGTGAATGGCAGCATATGGTGCAAAACGTCATGTATATATTTTCCATTTAATTTTATTCTAATCACAGTATGATGAACATTAAAAAAATAATTGTATTGCAATAAAAATAAAAGGATTTAAATTGTTGATATATTACGAGATTAGAGGCAATGAGACAACTCTTTTTAAAAAAAGACAAAAAGCTGTGGCATGCATTATACTATTAAAAATCACAAATCTTATCATTCAAGAGTTTAATGCTTCTCAAGTCTGATTGATTAAATTAATTTAAGACACTATGAAGACCATGGCTAACGTTGTGCCTCTACGGCTTCCTGTACCATGCACAAAATCCTCATCACTTACATTCCAGTGTCACTTAGCCCAGTGGTGCTCAACTCCAGCAAGAACAGCTGTAAACGACCGAGTAAAAGACTGAGCCACCTGTGCTGAAGCAGGGATATCCTGAAACATGACCTGTTCGGGGAGGGTCTTGAGGACTGGAGTTGAGCACCACTGCCCTAGTACCATCAATCCCTGCTACAGCTGTATCTTTGCCTTTGAATTTAACACACATACCTCTCACGTCACTGAATGACATCACCCACAGCCGGATTTGGTTGTCTTGACCACAAGATGCCATTTGGAAACATTCCGAGCCATGCCCATCATCTGATAAAGTGAAATGATACATAAAGGCAGATCATTTTTACAGCTTACTTATATATTGCCAGCTTAACCTGACTGTCTCCGGGCCTCCTCAGGCATTCATTTTCTTTGCGTGTATTAAGAGGTGACAGATGTGGTGGAAACATTACAGGTTATTCCCCCCCCAAAAAATGAAATAGCTGTTAAGTTATTATTAACGACCATTCAAATGGCAAATAACCCCCGTGGGGGGGAAAAAGGGCAGCTACGATGGAAAGTACATTGATGGAAAGGTCATCGAATTTTGTAATGTGCGGAATTTTGTTAAAACATTACAGCTGTCTTACTAATGTGAACAATTGAGAACAAATGTTTAAATTGGCTGGGAAGGTTAATTGGTTTGAGAGACACATGGAAATAAAACACAGGAAACCTCCTCCTGCTGGTGTCATTCTCCTTACATACTTTAAATAGAGCATTTCACAGCCAAATTTGTTGTAGTCTCCGCTGGCCCTAATGGAGAGCTTTATATATTTTGAGGTCATGTGTCTGATGTCACACATTACTCGCAGGATAGCCAGCACACGGCACCTGCAGCAGCACAGTTAACACTAATACTGTTACGTTCCTTAGGCCGTGCCTATAGTGCCGTCGTTGGCGACACGGCGGGCGACGTCACCCGTCGCCGAAAGTTATGTTTCGCCGGGCGGCGGGGTCGCAGGATTCCGGTAATTTGATTTGTTCAAGGGCCGTCACGTGATGCGACAGCCGCTGAAAAATCAAATTTTGCCGGCTTCCAGTTTCCGCGACAGCGACGTCGCTCCGTCGCGCGCACTATAAGCGCACGCGGCGGCAATGTATTTGTTTTCGGGTGACGCCGACGGCACTATAAGCGCGGCCTAACAGGCATTTTAGGTTGTGAAAGCAACCATATATTTAAAAACAAAATGTCAATATGTTTCACAGTCTGCAAAGTTGCCACTTCTCTGGAATATATGTTAGAACCATATGGTTAATTTAGATCAGTGGCGTTCAAATTATTAGGAACCACTCTTGTTTCTTGTCTTACTTTGCGGAAGTCCACTTTACCTACCCCTGTAATATGACTGTAGAAGAGCATAATTTGATAGATATAAAATGAACAAAAAATATGTTTAGTTAATTTAAAAAAATTGTAATAAACCTTCAATTATAAATATACCAAAAAAAGAAGTACGGTGTCTTGAAAACTAAAATATTTACCATTAACAAATTATTTTTGGGGGACCCCTGGTAACCACCTTCTGTGCAAATATTGGGATCCAAGAAACACAATTTGAACATCTTTCATTAAGATAAAACGCCCATTATGCTAAGAGGAAACAAAGTCGTAAAACAACTGGCCACTTATTGATCCAAAATATGCAAAGAAATGCACAAAGCAGCGCACTGTCCAGGGACACAGGTGTATAAAAATAAAGTATAAATATATTGTCAATCAGACATAGCAAACAAGGGGGTACAAACCCTCCAACGCGTTTCACACAACAAGGTGCTTTATCAAGGAGTACACCTGTGTCCCTGGGCAGTGCGCTGCTTTGTGCATTTCTTTGCATATTTTGGATCGTTTGGAACTCAACCAACGGCTGGACACGCCCCCAGGATTTCAGTGAGCTCTAGGAGTGGGTAAGATTCTCAAAGATATAAATTCACATGGATCTTCATCACTACTAACTGGGGTGAGTGCTCAATTTCCTCATATCTATTTCCAATGAGGTACAGCGAAGCGGGTCATACATATTTTTTCAGTTGCCTTCAGGAGATTTTCAGTGGAATATTATAGTCACTCACCCAGTAACTTACCCACTCCATCATTTGAGCTTTCACTGTTTCTACATGATTGATGAATATACATAGAGATTCCAGGACTGTTGGAGCACCCATCACATTTTTATATTGAACTGACCACTTATTGGTTGAGGAGAAATGTCACAGCACGTAACTCCTAGATCGTGCGCCTTCTCAGTGTGTAAACATCTCATGTTCTCATCCCAGGCTGTCAAATCGCCACTCGATGAACCCGTAATAAAAACCTCTCCACCAGGGGAGACTGCACACGCCACCAGCGAGCCGTCCTTCACTCTGCCAGCTCTGGAGAGAGGACGAATGCAAGAAGCAAATCTTAACGCTAAACAGCAACATGATTAGAAAAGTAAATGATTACAAGGAAATACCTGCACAGCAGATTACAAGTTATCTGCAAGGTGTAAAGGAAAGGCTAATTATGAGAGTACTTAGTAACTATATGAAAGCAACAATGCCAATTAATTTGTTAAAAAAAAAAAAAGTATAAAAGAAAAAACAATATACTACAGTGAAGTTGAGACATTAGGGGGTCTGACATAACAACATTAGAGTCAAAGCAGCCATTTTGTCTGACTATTTTTGTTAGCCATCTTGTTATTGTTCTAGTCCTTGTCTGTCAATTACGTTGTAATGTGCTGTGCTGGTGTCTTCCATTTTGTCTTCTGTCTGTATGAAAGCTGCATGAAAGTTATAGTGGGTTAAAAGATTTTTCGCTCAGTGTTTACCAGCTCTGGCCAGCCCAGCTGCAGAAGGAGGGAGGGGGCATACAGCCTTGAGGAGTGAGATTAGAATTAGAGAAGAGTTCTCACATTTAAGTGCCAGGTAAAGTCTTGAGAAGTGAGATCAGAATTAGAACCAACTTCTCAGCATTTGAGTGTCTGGTGGACTCAGAGATAGAAATCATTTCTCACATTCAACCCCTTAAAGAATGTATGTATCATTTCATTTTTGTTATGTATTACAAGATTATGTCATTTTAGGTGACGCACACTTCCCTCATTTGTTATGTATTGCAAACTTACATCAGTTTTAGCATTGTTATGTATTACAAAATGATGTCATATTTAGTGATGTGCAAGCCCCCCCATAAAGGGGTGGAGCTTTAGGTTTTAGGGTATAAATATATAGCATATCGTGCTATAAGCTTAAAAAAAATCGTGCTATAAGCTTTTTTTTCAAAAGCTGTCTCCGTTGTGCACTTGACTTGAATAAATTCACGTGTTATTCTGTTTCAAAATAACCTCAGACTGTGTTTTTTATTTACGCTTTTCTCAAAGGTTACGTAGGTCAGTAAAAATTGCAGTGTTGTGTATTGTACATCTTCAAAGGTTACTCAAGTAGAGCAGGTGCATGTAGAACCCACTTTCCCCAAGATGCGAGAGCTGTGGCCTAAATGAGCACTGGGTGTGGGTTCTAGTCCTGTTGGGTCTGACACCATTCCAGTCATTAGGTTGGTGAATTAGGCTTATCAACTGTATATAGTTGGTATGGAAATCCTTTTAGGAAGTGTGGGATGTAACTCATTTAAATATACTGTGCATTGCCATTAGCATATCTCCAAACCGGGTACCTCAGGTGTGCTTCTTTTTCATCACAGGCATGCCTTCCTAATTTATTTAGAAAGACGTTTGAGGGGATATATATATATATCTATATATATATATATATAGATATATATATATAAAAACAGAAAACTACAATAAGCGCAATCACAATTAGACTAATAATGATATTTACCACATATATAGGAGGGTATACTACCTCACAATCTAACTTTCCCTGATTAAGTCTGCAGCCAAAAGGTCTACCGCTCCATGGGCTGGTATAAAAGGATATCCAAACAAGAGTGACCTAGGCGCAAGTAAAAACAAGAAAAACAAACATAGGTTAATACGTTCAAACAATTTGTCTACTAGAGGGTACGATATGCACTTACAGCAGGTAGAATAAAATCAGGCCTTGTATCCACTCTGGGATCAGGAACAATGAATGAAGATCTGGAACAGCCAGCAGCAACTCATCTACAGGAACCGTATCCTCGTGTGAAGTATCACATATAGGAAGAGAAGTGGGACACATACAGTGTAACACAGTTTATTTTAAAATTTAATAAAAAAGACAATAGGTAAAATACTCACACTTTGTGAGTTTGGGTAAAAGCGTTTGAGAATTTAGAGCTTCTCACACTCATCAAGGGTGGGTATACACAGTCTCTATTGGCTCCTTATATAATGTCCTTATAACCACATGCGGTGTTATGGCCAACTTCCAAGGGTATGGAGTCACTTTATAGGGCACTCCCAATAATGTCCAGAGCCTCTGAGGGCGGGGTACTAGCTCCGTTGTGCGAGACCCGTAGTAAAGGGCCGTGTGTCTCTTTAGCTGCACCTAATGTGCAAGTAGTACTCACGCTACTTCTGGGGTACAGTGTGATGTTTTCCCCCTTGGTTAGTGTCCGTCTCGATAGTCTGTGGACCTCCCCGCTTCTCTGACTGCTCCCGTCCTCCGTGGCCGTCAGCTCCTGACGAAGCCGAAAGGAGAAACGCGTAGGGCGTGGTTTTGAACTACTGAGTGAGCACAGGACATTTGGGAGAATAGCCAGCAATATTCAGTTGTCTGGCAGTGATCTGTATCGGTGTACCGGCATGGTACATGTTTCTAACGAGTAGGTGTGGGACTTAGATCAACACAGCGACCGGGAGATTTGGATCCAGAATCTCGCGAGATTACGGCCACGGAGGACGGGAGCAGTCGGAGAAGCGGGTAGGTCCACAGACTATCGAGACGGACACTAACCAAGGGGGAAAACATCACACTGTACCCCAGAAGTAGCGTGAGTACTACTTGCACATTAGGTGCAGCTAAAGAGACACACGGCCCTTTACTACGGGTCTCGCAACAACGGAGCTAGTACCCCGCCCTCAGAGGCTCTGGACATTATTGGGAGTGCCCTATAAAGTGACTCCATAACCTTGGAAGTTGGCCATAACACCGCATGTGGTTATAAGGACATTATATAAGGAGCCAATAGAGACTGTGTATACCCACCCTTGATGAGTGTGAGAAGCTCTAAATTCTCAAACGCTTTTACCCAAACTCACAAAGTGTGAGTATTTTACCTATTGTCTTTTTTATTAAATTTTAAAATAAACTGTGTTACACTATGTATGTGTCCCACTTCTCTTCCTATATGTGATACTTCACACGAGGATACGGTTCCTGTAGATGAGTTGCTGCTGGCTGTTCCAGATCTTCATTCATTGTTCCTGATCCCAGAGTGGATACAAGGCCTGATTTTATTCTACCTGCTGTAAGTGCATATCGTACCCTCTAGTAGACAAATTGTTTGAACGTATTACCCTATGTTTGTTTTTCTTGTTTTTACTTGCGCCTAGGTCACTCTTGTTTAGATATATATATATATATAGATATATATATATATATATATCTATATATATATATATATAGCATAGAAAGGAATCAAAGGCACTCCGTAATAAAAGTCACTGGTGTGGGTGCATATCCTATAATGGAATATAAGCAATACGATACCGTTTGGGAACGAAATCAGCAGACAGCACTCCGGAATTGATCAAACAAGTGTATTGAATGAATAGACACAAAACCGACGTTTCGGTCCACGAGTGGGACTTTTCTCACCACCTTGAGAAAGGTCCCACTCGTGGACCGAAACGTCGGTTCGGTGTCTATTCATTCAATACACTTGTTTGATCAATTCCGGAGTGCCGCCTGCTGATTTCGTTCCCAAACGGTATCGTATTGCTTATATATAGATATAGATATATGACAAAGAGAAAAAAGAAGTGCAAGCTCCATAGCGCGATACTATATGGGAAATTTAATGATGTATAAAAAAAGAAGGTCTCTTGGACTTGCACTCACAAGAGGACAAATATAAACAGCATTTATGAGATAAAATCTCAATTGTGGTTATGTCACTATCAGGATATACAGCAGTTCATTCGCCAACAGTAGAGTAATCACCGGTCTGATGTGTAGTGGAAGCAGAAGGGCCCTGCACAATACCAATGTCACAATACTGGGAGGTACCTGGGAGCTCGACTGTAGAGATTAGTAAACACGGTCCCGAACAGCTCCTCACCCACCAAACACCAGCGGTGCTGTACTCTGGGAGCTTCCAGCCTTCCCCGTTGGTAAAGTATCTGTGAATCGCCTGGAGATGCCAGCTACACTCGTGTCCATGCTTCCGTGATAGCGTGCGAGCGGACCTGAGTGACGTCACTACGTACAAGGTAACGTCCTGACGCGGTTCGTTACTAGTGATGACTTCATCAGAGGAGGAAGCGCTACTTTACTGTTTCTGATAGATATATATATCTATCTATGTCGACACGTATTAAATTTGAATCAGGATTGTATTCAATGACGGATTTGAATGAATCCTTTTTGACTTATTTTTCTTTTAAGTTTTTATTAGGTTTTTCCAACAGTTATGGGGGGGGAGGGGTTTAGAAATAAAAAGGGGGGGGGGCTGTGAGGGGGGAAGGAATGGTGCAACATTCCTGACGAGCACACTTCGCATAGAAAAAAATACATTGAACATGACCACTGGCAAAAGTATCACTTTATATCAATTCTGTTCCTTCCCTACTTTGTCTTAAAAAAAATGTTGGGGTTGGCTATCCCTCCGGGTAACCTGGAGAACACAGAGGGTCTCATTGGAGGATATTGGACTGTTCCATGGATGGATGACCCTGTGTGTTGAGAGTTTCATAGATCTGCCACGGCTGCCAAACCTTTTGAAACTTTGAGCAGGAGTCTCTCAGAATCCCAGTAAGTCTCTCCATTTTGAGAGAGTACCAAATTCTTGTTCTTATCTGATTAAGAACCAGGAGGCTTGGGCTCCTCCACGCTTCTGCTATGGCACAGCGCATTGCTGTTATTATATGGCCAATAAGTTTATTTTGGTATCTATCCAAGTTCTCCTGAGGTTTGTTTAGGAGACATACCCATGGGTCAAGAGGGAAATCACAGCCCAGAACTCTCTGCGTCAGCCTGTGAGCCCTTTTCCATATCTCTGTCACCCTGGGGCACAGCCAACACATATGAATGAACAGGGTCGTTGCCTGCAACCCTTAGGACACACAGGGGACAGTACTCAATCTGTAGACAGATTTTAGTGGGGGGATGGATTTGGTAAAAAAAAAAAAAAAAAAACACACTTGGACTGGTCCGCTCATCTCTACTCTGGTGTCTCAAAGACGTATACACAAGAAAACCTTGTATGATCCATATGTTGGTCCATTCAAAAGGTATCATAAGCTACAAAGTATCTTGCGTATATTTGCTAATGCCGCAGTGCGCAAACTGGGGGGCGCTAGATTTTCTGGGGGACGCGGCAGTTGTAGAGATCCCGCGCTCTCCTCCCAGGCATTTTAATTAAATGCCGGGGGACCACGCGAGGCCTCAATAATACACTTATCTTCCCTTTCAGCGATGCGTCGTCCTGGTAACCCGACGTCAAAAGACGCTGCGGGGTCACCTGACGTCACATTACCATGGCGACGTGACGTTACATGGCCCTGCACGTCATGACACCGGGGTCGAGCGAGGGGCGTGAAGCACCAAGGAGAGCAGGCAGGGGTGTGCACAGGAAAAAGTTTGTGCACCCCTGTGCTAATGCACTGTTTTTCCAGAGTGCAGTAGATTTTGCTGTTTATTTGTAACCCTGAACTCCCGCTTTTTGAATTGCATCTTTTTGACACATTTTGAAAGATATTTAAATTATCAAAAATGTTATTGAAGTGTGACATTTTAGCAAAAACGTGCAAACCAGGTGAATTTTGCAACTTTGCTTGCATGAATAAAAATTAGCAAAACTACAAAGGTCGCCCCCCAAAAATATGCAATTTGTAGGTCACATGAAAATATTGCCATTTTCTCTAAATTTTTACAGGAATTTTGAGCAATGTTAAATTTTGCGAAAAAAAGCAACTATAAATAAATAACTCGCTATTCGAGACATTCGCACATCTACAGTGAGAATATTATTAGGTTGAGCACTCCCCTTTTACCCCATCTTCAGTATATCTAACTGATGAAATGAACAGAAACACAACATTTATGATGGCACTGACCTGTGAAATTTCAGTAAGGGAACATTCCACAGCACCACGGAGCCATCTGCTGCACCGGATACCAAATAGGTGGAATTGGGTAAAAATTTGCAAACCCTCACTGGACTGCCACTAGGCTGTTCCATAGAAGCCAACATCTGCCCATTTTGCAAACTCCAAAGGATGGTTTTACCGTCTGTTGAACATGAGGATAAAATGGGCTTATCATGGGAGAAGCAGCAGCAATGCACTGCGTACGTGTGGCCTCTCAGTGGTGAAAAGGGCACCTCTTTGAAATCCTTTAAGCAATAAACTCGGATTGTTTTGTCCAAGGAACAGGTAGCCAGGTAAGAATCAGAGAAGGCGCAGCTGTTAACATCATCACTGTGATCTGCCAGTGTGTGAATTAATTCCACCATGTTATTCAATCTGGGAAAAACAAAGATCCAACATCAGAACAGCTTTAGTCTGAACAAACATCCCACAGCTTACTATACTACTACTGGCTGTTCTATCACAATCGCAGAAGAAAGTACTCAAATGTCAATTTTTGCATATTTTCAGTAGCACCATGAAAAAAAAATTACCTTTGGTACTTTATGTCAAAATAGGATTTCACGTGAAAATTAATGTGCATTTTTACAGCAGGTTCTGCATGAAAAAAGTATGCAATTATGTTGTTTCTTAAAAAAAACCTTCGCCCATCTCTGGAGTAGTACTTAGCAGCATAATTTTACATTGCTGATATCACCGTATTCGCAGGTGGAATGAACAGAAAACATTTTACTGTGTTATATAAAAGATATCTTCTCACACATGCGGTCCTAGAAAAAGGCTCCTGTGTCAGCCGAAACGTGGGTCCTTTGTGGCTCATAAATATTTTTTTGTGAAATCAGACAAGTGCCCTTTCTCTACCTTCTTTCGATGTCTTGGACAGCAACGTGCCTGATCTGAAGTTAGGAGCACCGACCGGTGTTTGTATTCTAGCTTTCTTTATTTTAAAGCAGCAAAACGTGAAACATCCTATATGTTTTTTTTAATAAATTAGTGTCTGCATTATTATTTTTTAAACTCTGAATACCATTTGTAATGATTTTCTTTAATGTACTGATCATCCTTTGGTTGCTACAGCAACCATTTAGAAAGTCATACCCACTTCCTCTTTTGAAATAGGCTCTCACACACTTTTTTTTTAAAGCTCTGCCCTTTCGCAACAAAGTATCACAAACAGATTTTTGCTGTGTATTGCTCTGAAAGCGGTAACAATAACGTGTTACATTTAGTAATATAATATTACATATCACAGACTGCAGCACAAAGTTAGAAGGCTGCCATTATGTTAGGCATACAATAAGGATTTTGACAGTTTTATAAGAGTGGCATCAAACGAGCGCCAGCGTTGTTACATGCTTTAAATATATAATGAAGACAAACATTCACAGATACAGTCATTAAAAAAAAAAGTGCATGAAAAAGTGCATGTAGATGCCTGAGCGACCGCGATGAAATATGCAGATATTCAGTGGAACATGGTACACTGGTCTTGGTCCTTGGACTGCAAGTTAAAGAGCCTTGTAATGAAAGGGAAAAAAAATTGTCAGGCGCATTAAAATTGCAATTTTATTATTACGGTTAGTCCCATTAGTTTGAGCGGAGCTTACCTCTTCTCCAGCACTGGGAAACGGCTATATTACATGAATAAGAGAGAAGCTATTTGGAGCATGAGTTGTCAAGGTATCGGAAGAACTTTGCCCAAATGTTTCCAGTGAACAATTTGCCGAGTGATCATGTGAATTTTTATTTGACGCATAACTGGGATGTATTGTATCTATGATATCTGTCTCTCCTACTACCAGTTCTTTTCCGTTCTCAATCCAAACCACACTAAGCTACAGATGTACGAAGTTCACTCAAACAAGAATAAAAGATCGTCATTTTACTGTTAACTAATAAAATCTGAAAAATGGGTTAAAACAGAAAAATAATTATTTCAGCAAACGTTACTGTATTTAACAATTATTTTGCAGGCCATTCAGTTAAATTAGGAAGGGAGGGGGGAGGGGAAGGAAGAGAGGGGGGGAGGGGAAGGAAGAGAGGGGGGAGGGGAAGGAAGAGAGGGGGAGAGGGGAAGGAAGAGAGGGGGGAGGGGAAGGAAGAGAGGGGGGAGGGGAAGGAAGAGAGGGGGGAGGGGAAGGAAGAGAGGGGGGAGGGGAAGGAAGAGAGGGGGGAGGGGAAGGAAGAGAGGGGGGAGGGGAAGGAAGAGAGGGGGGGAGGGGAAGGAAGAGAGGGGGGAGGGGAAGGAAGAGAGGGGGGAGGGGAAGGAAGAGAGGGGGGAGGGGAAGGAAGAGAGGGGGGGGAGGGGAAGGAAGAGAGGGGGGGAGGGGAAGGAAGAGAGGGGGGGAGGGGAAGGAAGAGAGGGGGGGAGGGGAAGGAAGAGAGGGGGGGAGGGGAAGGAAGAGAGGGGGGGAGGGGAAGGAAGAGAGGGGGGGAGGGGAAGGAAGAGAGGGGGGGGAGGGGAAGGAAGAGAGGGGGGGGAGGGGAAGGAAGAGAGGGGGGAGGGGAAGGAAGAGAGGGGGGGAGGGGAAGGAAGAGAGGGGGGGAGGGGAAGGAAGAGAGGGGGGGAGGGGAAGGAAGAGAGGGGGGGAAGGAAGAGAGGGGGGGAGGGGAAGGAAGAGAGGGGGGGAGGGGAAGGAAGAGAGGGGGGGAGGGGAAGGAAGAGAGGGGGGGAGAGGGAGGAAGAGAGGGGGGGTGGAAGAGGAAGAGAAGGGCGGTGGAAGAGGAAGAGAAGGGAGGTGGAAGAGGAAGAGGAGGTGTAAGAGGAAGAGAAGGGAGGTGTAAGAGGAAGAGAAGGGAGGTGTAAGAGGAAGAGAAGGGAGGTGGAAGAGGAAGAGAAGGGGGGTGGAAGAGGAAGAGAAGGGGGGTGGAAGAGGAAGAGAAGGGGGGTGGGAGAAGGGGGGTGGGAGAAGGGGGGTGGGAGAAGGGGGGTGGGAGAAGGGGGGTGGGAGAAGGGGGGTGGGAGAAGGGGGAGAGAGGAGGGTATACGCTATATATGAGGGGGACACTGGGCGGGGCCTCAATGACGGCACATATTGACGTTCAGGCCTGTGACCAGCCCAGGAAGTATAGTCACGTACACAGCCAGCTTTGTAGCTGCTGCTGAGGTTTGCGGCTCAGCCCTCGCGTGCGTCAGCTTGTGGCGCGAGAACAGCCAACAAACCCACCTACCAGCGATGTCCGGGTGGGGGCTGGCGCGTGGCAGGGAACACACCTGCCGCGGCTGAGGTCAGACAGGCAGTGGGCGGGACGTGCACGCCCGAGGCGGGACACTGGGGATGACGTCACCCTCAGGAGCCCAAGCCGGCTGCGCTAGTTTTCACCGTGCAATGACATGAGGCCGCGGCACAGGCGGGCCTGACAGTGAATGGGTTAACCGAGCTGCCAATGTCAGAGCAGAATAATGTGAAGCGCCGGTATGATGCATCCTGCTGCCAGCACACATTATGTCATTATTTTTATATGTTTTTAAACTGCAGTTTGTTTCCCACTAAAAAATGTACAAATACACAAAGAAGTGCATTGCAGTGTGTGAGGCTGAATACTGCAGAGTGAAGCTTAAAAAGAGAATTACACCCACTTCCCACGGAAATCACAATGCAGTATGATTGGTGGGGTGGCTTTTCCAGTCAAACCTAAATCCTGGAATCCCTTCGCTATGTTTTTAAAAAAAATGTATTTACTGCTGTGCCCGTTATATTTAAAAGAAAAAATGCCGGCGATCCCCGTGCGCAAACAGTTAAGTAAAAGTTATGCGCTAAACAATATTTTTTCGTGGTAGGTGCACTATGGGGGGGGGGGGGGGGGGGGAGCTGCTCCTTTCATTTGTCCTGGGCCCCATGATTTCTGTTGGTGGTCCTGCCTGTTGGTAAGCAGGAGGGCTGAGTCGTCTGCCGATGTTTGTGGGGACACAGGACAGTTTCTGGGGTACATACCCAGCATGCTTCTCTAGCAGTGCAGCGCCTCCATCTGCCACAGGCTCCAGATGTATGGAGGCGATATCCTACGATTGAAACAATCCCTCTCCTTCCCTAGTAAGATCGCACACCTGGCAGGAGGTATATGAAACAGGAACGGCTTGTTTTGTTCAGCTCAATGCAGTCACAGCAGGCCTCTGCCCTATGCAGTCTCTGGTGTTGCATCCAGCTGTAGGATGGTCCGTGGACCTGCACTACAGGTCAAGGAACACCGCAGCAGTCCTTGCTCTTCCCTGATCCTCTATCAGGATCAGGGGAAAGGTGCACACTCACCCTCCCCCAAGGGGAAGAGGAACAGGGACGCCCAGTATTCAGGCAACCTGTGTGTGACAAAACAAAGAACAGGGCACAACGCTCATCGTGAAATAAGTAAATACAATTTTATATTAAAAATGATTCAAGGTTCTGCGTACATCAAGCAAATGGAAAACAGGCACAGAATGTAACACTGGTATCTGTTACCACTCATGGACACTGGAACACACAGGGACAGCAAGGATGGATGTCTTAGTCCACTTCCGTAGTCTGCATACAGACAGGGTCAGTACCCCTGTAACGGGTCATTTTAGGTTTGGCAGCACCCCTACTTACTGTGGAGCCCCAGACGCCTCTTCAATTATTATGAGAGCAAACGTGTGGTGGATGATACCGTAAAGTGGGTGAAAACATGACAACTTCATTCTCATTACGTTTTATTTTAAGTGAATCAATAAATTTTGGGCGATCAAAAAGAGCTGCTGGGAGACAACACTGTAAATTAACCTGACAATTTAGTGCGTACCAGTGATTTTATGTTGTGTGTAGATATATATGAATGTGCAGTAGCGCATCCATAGTTAAGGTTTGAATGAGACTTCCATTATAACCACCCTTTTCATTAACAGCATTTTATGTGCCACTGAGCACTTCCTCAGCAATTTAATATTTTATTTTACTACCCCCAAACACAATGTCAAAACAAAAATGTAAATTCACTGCAGAACTAAAGACGAAATTCCTGTGTTTTCGAAGTGATAGAGAAGAATGGGAAGTGAAGTGCTTGGTATGTAGACCTGGTACTTATGTCTCTGTAAATCATTAGCACCTTTATTTTTAACAAACTCATGTGGACACAAACAAGCACAAGAAAGCAGTTCAAAGCAAGAGCTCATCACCAAAATTGACAGATTATTTTGTAAAACTAGGCAGCACATCAAAGGATGCTGTTACTGCATCAGAGGGTGCTGTTACTGCATCAGAGGGTGCTGTTACTGCATCAGGGTGCTGTTACTGCGGCAAAGGGTGCTGTTACTGCATCAGAGGGTGCTGTTACTGCATCAGAGGGTGCTGTTACTGCGGCAAAGGGTGCTGTTACTGCATCAGAGGATGCTGTTACCGCGGCAGAGGGTGCTGTTACTGCATCAGAGGGTGCTGTTACTGCATCAGAGGATGCTGTAACTGCGGCAGGGGATGCTGTTACTGCATCAGAGGGTGCTGTTACTGCGGCAAAGGGTGCTGTTACTGCATCAGAGGGTGCTGTTACTGCGGCAAAGGGTGCTGTTACTGCATCAGAGGGTGCTGTTACTGCGGCAAAGGGTGCTGTTACTGCATCAGAGCGTGCTGTTACTGCGGCAAAGGGTGCTGTTACTGCGGCAGAGGGTGCTGCTACTGCATCAGATCAGAGGGTGCTGTTACTGCGGCAAAGGGTGCTGTTACTGCATCAGAGGGTGCTGTTACTGCGGCAAAGGGTGCTGTTACTGCAGCAGGGGATGCTGTTACTGCATCAGAGGGTGCTGTTACTGCAGCAGTGGATGCTGTTACTGCATCAGAGGGTGCTGTTACTGCAGCAGAGGATGCTTTTGCATTTCATACTGTCAAGCATCAGAATAGTTTCAAGTCAATAGATTGCACATCTGTCTTATTGATGACATTCTCTGATTCTGAAGTATTATGAACATTTTCAAGTGCTCAAACCGAGACAGAAGCGAGTGTAATCTCTGTACTTGCACTGCATTCTGTTGATGTTGCTCTGAAAACATTTGAAGAAAACATTGCTTCCATAGTATGCTATCACGGTCCAGTGAAAATATTTCCAGTAATTATTCAGTATTCCATTGGAAGAATGGCGGTTTGCAGTCAAAATTGATTGAGGTCCAGAACACACCTAATGGGACTGCCGACACGATTGCTCATTACGTAAAACGGGTACGCAAAGTGGGGGGTGCGCAAGATTTTTCTGGGGGAGGCGTGGTGGCTGCAGAGGCCCCCGCACTCTTCCCCACGGCATTTAAATGAAGTGCCAGGGGAACGTGTGAGGCCTCTGCAGTGTCTCCTACCTTATCTTAGGCGAAGCGGTGTCAAATGACGCAGCGGGGGTGACGTGAAGCGTCACTATGGCAACACGCATTAAATGGCGCCGCGGGTCACGTGACACTGGATTTTAGGTAAGGGGGGGCGCGAGCATAGGGGCTGGCAGGCAAGGGGGGGCGCAGCACACAAAGTTTGTGCACCCCTGACGTAAAAGAAACTCTTGAAAGAAATGTTTTGTTGGAAAAGTGTATTGTATTTACGGGTGACAACTGCAATACAATGTTTGGAGGACTCCAGTGTGATTAAGATGGGAAGAATGTGTTTGCAAACTTAAATAAGTTGTTGCAGAAGAGAACATTAATTGCTGTGGGTTGCCTAGCACAACTTCTTGAACAACTGTGTTCATCATGCAGCAGAAAGAATGGACGTTAACATTGAGAACATTATTTTTAAAATGTTCCCGTAATTTCAGATCTACAGTGTCCGAACTGAGCGGCTGAAGCAGTACTGTGAGTTTGTTGATGTTAAATACAGAAAGCTGCTTTGTCATAGCAAGACACTATGGCGTTATTATTATTATGGCGGTCATTATTTCCAGGCATTACAAGACTGATACAGATGTGTCCGGGCCTTGAAGTCATTCTTTCGGTATCAGCACAATCCACCCATAGTGAGTAAGACATGTTTTATTTTTAGCATTAATGAAGTGAGATTTACCTCTGGCACATGCATTCACTCACCAGTGTATTCCAAACACACATGCAAGAAAAGGGAAAGCAATTCTGTCTTGGAAGTGCTGAAAAGCTTGAACTCTGTTCACACCATCCTTCTTGAACGCAAGACACAACTTTATGTCCCTGAAAGTTAAGGGATTACTGGCACACAAATGCACATGCAAGGAATTGAAGAGTGACAAATTCTGTGTTGAAGTAGATAATATGTGCAGCAGATGCTTAGAATAGTTGGAGAAGTGGCTTAAATCTCTGTATGACTTCTCATGTTTCAAATGGATTATCCTGATAGACTCTGAATTGGGGGAGGGGGGGTGTTTGTATGTATGGTACTGCTGGTCATTCATATTATTTATAATAGCTTTGTAGCATTACCATGCACCTCCCTTGTTGCCCTTAGTTAGGAGTTCAATTGAACCATTTGGACAAGAGAGAGAACACGGGCATCAGGCTCTCGCAGGAGACATCAATAAGTGTACATACAGATTTATTAACTGCAGTCTCGATTTGTTGTCGATTACATAATCAAAGGGTCTCCTTGTGCCTCATTGGGAACTATTCCAAGCCAATGAACATACACACACACCACTTACATTCAGGGACCATTTAACACCTCAAGTCATAAAACGCATACTGCACAGGGGAGAGGGATGAGCTTCAATCACAGATCACATTCCCGTATGCACTGTTTTAAAGTAAAAACCCTTTTTTGGCTTCATTCATTGTAACACCACCGGAAGAAGAGATCAGTGTATCTAGAAAGCTCACACAAATAAAAGGATTTCATTAGCCACAGAATGGTATCGTCTATTCATTTTTTATTATTAAGCTCGGCTAACACGGTACAGATCTCTCCCTCGCTCCCTCTTTCCCCGTTTTAAGTTATGGTGGGGGCAAAAGGCAACACGAAACCTCCACCATATTGCATATAGCAAAAAAAAAGATCACTTGTGAGCACATTCACATGTCTTAGGCAGGTCTGCAACCCTGCTTTTCACCATTATCCCCAGCATACAGTGCTTCCACGGCTGCTTTGAGTGCTGCAGCAAGGGATTCTGGGAAATTATATGCAAAAGAGCACACAATGTGTCACCTTTTGTCTGAAAATAACTGCCTAAGACATGTGAATGTGCTCACAAGTGATCTTTTTATTTGCTATATGCAATACGGTGGAGGTTTCTTGTTGACTTTTTCACCCACCATAACTTAAAACGTGATGGGTTGCAGTCCCAGGTAGAACTACATTGATAAATGACCGAGATGTTTAATAGGTTAATCCCTTTGCTGACAGATGGTCCTGGATTGCATTGCAAAGGGCACTAAATGTATTTTTTTAAATTCAGATATCAGTCACCTAGTTTAAATAAGCATATTTAAATGACTTTTGACAGTAATAATGTTTCCTAAAATTTAGAGTGGGGGTATCCTTCCATTATTTTTACATGCTTTTGTTATCCTGCCCTCTTTCCTAGTCGGTCATTTGACATGGAGGAGTTGTGCATTAATCCGATTTTGTCACCATTGAGATGATATAAACAAGATTGACCAATCACATTCTTAGGGTACCCATTGCAAATAGAAACCAAGAAAACATTTCAGATTGAAAAAAATATATGATTCTAAAATACTTAGAACTTTTATTTTTCTAAAAAGTCCAACAAATAAGACTGAGCAGTTTTCCTGCCATTTGTTCATTTTGTTGATCCGATCATTGTTGAAGGTATAATGTAAACAGTGGGTTTGCATGTGATGTATGTAGCTTTATTCTCATTACCAGTTTCAGGGAGGGATCAAGCAAACTGTACCTTAAAGCTGCAGTTCAGGCAATATCCTGTATGTGCTTTTTTTTAAATAAATCAGTTCTATAGTAAGAAAAAATACTTTTAGCATTTTCTGTTTTAAAAAACAACAACTTTGAAAGACCAATTTTCTTGTATTCTATTTTAACACGGATGTTTGTTCCTATAGCAACCATTTACATTCCCCAGATCTAAAGATGTCGCCAAACTTCGCCGATCAATAGACGGAGAACGAATTGACCGGCAGCTATGCTGTTCTTTAGGTAAGTAGAGATTGCCCACATGAAACTATTGAAGTAAAAAAAAAAACATAAAAAAAAAACCGGGAGCTTGAACTGCAGCTTTAAGGCTCGACGTCAAATGATGTGCGGGGTCATGTGACGTCACGTCGCCATGGTAACGTGACCCCGCTGACGCCGGTTTACCAGGATGACGCGTTGCTGGAAGGTAAGTGTATAATAGAGGCCTCGCGCAATCCCCTGGCATTTAAATGCCTGGGGGCAGAGCACGGGACCTCTATAACTGCCGCGTCCCCCAGAAAATCTGACGCTCCCCCCAGTTTGCCCACCGCTGCCTTAAGGCAGGGGTTCTCAACTCCAGTCCTCAATACCCCCCCAACAGGTCAGGTTGCAATGATAGCCCTGCTTCAGCATAGGTGGCTCAGTCGAAGACAGAGCCACCTGTGATGAAGCAGGGATAGCCTAAAAAACTGACCTGTGGGGGGCCTTAAGCAGAATAAAGGACTTAACTTATCCGTGTATACACATTACCTGAGTAATGTTAGAATTTAAATAAATTGGTTTCTAGGAACAGAAAGAAGAGAAATTACCAAGAGAAAGCATATTAAAAAACTGTCTTTTATTGTATCCGTGCCACACATACTAGTGAAAAAAACTACCCTTTTCACAACATTTTTGTTTTTAAATAAAACAACTTCAAGTACAATTGGTACAAAAAATGTCTGATCTTCTTGCCTCCGACAGGCCACCATAACACACAGTAGATAAAACACAGTGGTTACAAATGCCTTTTTTTATTGTTATTTCTGTGGCAAGGCAAATGAAGGGAAATGCATCTATGAAAAAATACTGTGTGTAGGAAATTGTCACAAGTTTATTTCACATGGATACAAATGATTATACTTTATTTTTTAGGCCTAATTGGCTTAAAATCATATAACAAAATAGAAAAGAAAATGGAAAACTAATATCCCCTACACCCTGTTTTAAAGGCAGGCACTACCAATATTGGGGAGACTCCACAGTGTTGGTAGAGGATACTGTACGAGCTATAGATTGATATTCACCTGAAGACTAAAAGAAAATGCTACAATCCTTCTAAGGCAGACATCATAGTTAATGTCTACAAACAATATGTACACATCATACATATTTAAACAAGACTTAATATAAACAATAATGAACAGTATATACATATTTCTCAGTTCGTCTTCACCATCTTGAAATACAATTTAACTATACGAGTGATGCAGCAACATATGTATATTTATATAAATGTACTTGTAACTCTACAGTAAAGTTCAATTTCAGTGCTTGCTTAGCACATCAGTGTAAACAGTTTTACTTGGCTTTGTTTTATTTATTTCTTTTTAAAACATTCCTTGTATTTTCAAGATTTAAAGCAATTTTTTTTTCTAGTCTTCCTTTTCACAGAAAACGAAGATTCTGTCTGCGGTTTAATCATAAATAATTCATAAAATTAAATACATTCACTAAATATAAACTACAAAGTAAAAAAAAAAAAGAAAAGAAAGGAAAAATAGATATTTATTGAAAGGGAATGGAGAACCATTTCCTCGGTACAGCTCTGGTGGTTGAAGATTCAGTGCGTTTTGATATATTTTAATAGCTATTGCACTTCGACACCCTCTTTTTGAAATTCTTTGGGTGTGCTTCCCTGTACTACATAACAGTAGTTGTTAAAACACACAGACCAAAAACCAAGGGCTATGGTTTTGTTAGGAGTGAAACCTTGACTTGTATCACTATCCTGTGATAATCAGTATATTCTGGACACATACATAGTCCTTGCAGTTCTGTGTAAATACCATTCACATTGCTAGTCTTGTTGTCCATGTAACTAGGACATAAGATCCTACTGTGGTTTCAGGTAACGTTGAAAATCTCTGTCCATCTTTTTTCAAAATGTACCCTCATTTTGTGTCCGGCTCTGCCAATGTCAGAATCGTCTTCATTGAATGTTTCACAGTTGTTGAAGACCAGCCTTACATCCAGAGAGAAAGCCTCGAAAGTGGGATACCTGAGAAAGGAACCGGAAAAGACGAGGTCATTCTAGCATTCTTAATAATGGGGAAAGGGGCCACGTCAACCTGAAGTTAATCTAGAAAGACTGAGTAATCAAGACACATTCTAGAGCCAGAGTGGCCCACTCCAGTCCTCAAGGGCCACCAACAGTTCAGGTTTTAAGGATATCCCTGCTTCAGCACAGATGGCTCACCTGTGCTGCTGAGCCACTGATTGAGCCACCTGAGCTGAAGGGATATCCCTAATACCTGGCCTGTTGGTGGCCCTTGTGGACCGGAGTTGGCCACGACTGATCTAGAGGTATGGATGCTAAATATTACTTTCTGCTTCTACCGGTGGCCTTTATCTCATTAGTCCTGGGCTATGCGGTCTAAAAATAAAAAAAACCTTCCAAATAGCCCATTTACATTTTCTTACAAACTTGACATCATTACCAATGGAACATGTAAAAGCCAGCTTGCTATTCTAAAGTGACTAGCAAAGCTGGTTATAAGTGAACAGGTGGTATGTGACAAACTGCATAAATGTTCACTTACACCACTGAACTCAACATTAGCCTCCAATGTACTATGTGAGGTCACATAAAATGTTTTTTTGTTTTAAGAAATAGCCCCCTCTGCTGCTGGGAAAGCAGATTACACAGAGTGACATTTTCTCCTGATCGCTCCAGCTGCATTGTACCTTAAGGCCGTGCCTATAGTGCCGTCGATGGCGACACAGCGGGTGACATCACCCGTCGCCACCGCGAAAGTTATGTTTCGCCGGGTTGCGGGATTCCGGCAATTTAATTTATTCAAAGGCCGTTATGTGACGAGACAGCCATTGAAAAATCAAATTTTGCCGGCTTCCAGTTTCCGCGACGTCGCTCCGTCGCGCGCACTATAAGCGCAAGCGGCGGCAATGTATTTGTTTTCGGGCGACGTCGCCAACACTATAAGCGCGGCCTAATAAAAATAAGCTGCCATGTGCTAACAAGCATTTGATACACCAGGGGTGGCCAACTTCAGACATCAAGGGCCACCAACAGGCCAGATATTAGTGATATCCCTGCTTCAGCACAGGTGGCTCAGTCATTCCTTACAATAAAGAGATTTTTATGCCCTATTCGTACTGCCCAAACAGTTATTATTAGGAAAACTCATTTGCACGATATTGCCTCGTATATGCATGTCTGCAATTGAGAAACACGGTTATATTAAAAAAAAAAAAAACATTTAAAAAAAATGAAACATCCCACAGGAACCCATTTAAAACAATGATGCATTCAAGTGTTGTTTTTTTTGTCTTTAATTAATTTGCCGATGTCGACTTGCAGTTATCAAAAGGTGCAGTCAATTCCCTGCTGACATTAGCTATATTCACTTACTGTCCACTGCTTAGCTTTTCTCGTATCGTAGTAAAATCCATTGGTTGCTTAATAACCTTTTTATAACCAGGAACATGTTTCAAGTTTACAGGAAGTAGGAAAGGCCACGCATCTGCATGGGATTCCATTTCGGACAGGATCACACTGAAGAAACAAGAGGTAACATTTTAGATTTTAAAGCATTTTGATAGTGCAACAAAAGAATACATATAAATACTTGATAGTGCAACTTCAGGAAACAATGTCTTTGCATTCCAGACACAGAATAGTTGTATGTCAACAACATAAGAAAGTGAGGTCAGATACCGGCTGATCTCTCTCATTATAAAAGTATTCCGGGCACAGAGTATATATACAGAGTATATATACAGAGTATATATACAGAGTATATATACAGAGTATATAAAGCTACTAGATTTGTAAAAGGCTCAACCGAAACAGGTTTATGTGAGCCAGGGATATATCAGACAGACTAAAGCAGGAGTGGGCAACTCCAGTCCTCAAGGGCCACCAACAGGCCAGGTTTTCAGGATATCCCTGCTTCAGCCCGGGTGGCTCAGTCTTTACCATTATTCCTGACCTATTTGTGCTTTTTTACAGATCTGTGGACACCTGGACAATCACAGGTAAAACAAGACATCTGGTCTTTAAGAGTACATCTTAAAGAGTTTAAGCTTTAAGAGTACATAATATCCCAACACTCAATCTCCACCATTTGGAATTAAAAATGTTGATCTCTTGGATACTAGGGGCCTCATGCAGTAAGCCCCGATAAGGCTTTTTCGGCATTTTATAGCCGTTTTTTTGCCCTCCTGATTCAGTAAGCCCCGATAAGTGGGAATTATCGGCAACTTTTCTTGCGAAAAAAATTTTTTCGCCACCCGGCTGCCGATAAGCCACTTATCGGGACTTTTTTTTCCCGCCTGAATTCAGTAAGCCCCGATCAGCTTTTTGGTGCTGATCGGCAGGCCAGATTGGAGATTTTATGGCCAATCCAGCCCGCCAACTAAAGTTGGCAACTTGCTGAAGGAGAAGCATCGGCAAGGGCGACACTTAGGAAAAATCAGCCCTTTTTCCTGCCTGTGATTGATGCCGGGGGTCTCCGGAGCTGATACCCGCACCGGAGCCCCCCGGCATGCATCCGAGGCAGGAAAAAGGCATTTAAAAGACACTTCATTACCTTAGCGGCTAACCGCTAAGGCAATGAAGGGGTTAACCCACCGTGCCAGCGTTATTGTGGGTAGCGGGGATGGGTGAGGGGGGTATTTGGCCCTGGGTGTGAGTTTAGGACTTGCGGGGGGGATGCGGGGGCACTTAACCCCTTCACGACCGTAGCGGTTAATACCGCTACGGTCCTGAAGGGGTTAAGGCCTCCCGCTACCCACCCGCAAGCCCTAAACAACCACCGTTGGGGCTAATGCCCCCTTCACACACCCCCACTACCCACAATAATAATAAAAAAACACCCCAGCACCACAATAACGAATTAAATAAATAATTAAATAATTATATATATATATATATATATATATATATATATATATATATATATATATATATACCCAACAACACCTATACCCCCCTAACATACAGTATAGTAATGGGCAGAATGACTATTATCCACAAATGGATAATAGTGCAGTTGTCCATTTACAATACTTACACAACAATAAAGACTTTAAATACATATAGCACTCACCCATGTCCCACTGCCACGATGAAGGCCATCCTCATCTTCATCCTGCCCATGCCCCATCCGCTTCTGCAAAACAAACACAAGAATTACAACATCCAAATTAATGTCCCCTAACCCCTTAATCACCATAGCGGTTATTAACCGCTACAGTTATTAAGGGGTTAAGCCACCATCACCCACATACCCTCCCCCACAAAGCCCCCCAACCACCCTCACCCAATACCCACAGGGGAGTCCTACCAAATACCCTTGGGCCTAATACCCCCTCCCCCAGCACATACAGTACAATAATGTGCCAAATAACTATTATCCACATAGGGATAATACATTATTTGGCCATTATTAAACACATTCAATAACGTTAAAATGTAAAGAAAATTGTACTAACCTCATCAATAAGAAGTCTCCGTCGCCAGCATCATCCTTGGGGTCCGTTGCCAACATTAGAAATAGCCACAACATTTCAATATCATTAACATAACACTGAACCCCTTAATCACCTTATCGGGTACTAACCTGAAAGGTAATTAAGGGGTGAAGCCATCCTGCAATGCCTACAACAGTTATGCATAACATCTTCAGTGAAATAAAAACCAATTGCCTAACCAAATTCCATTTAATCATTCAATCTGTAGGCTCACATGCCTCATAAAACATTGCATTTACAGTGTATACATGTAGCATAACATGTAAACTGCATGTACACGCTGCAAATCAATGTTAACAATACAATAATGCCACTCAAATCGCCATACATCACAAGAAGTATATTATTTAATACAATAAACTCACCATCAATGAATTACCACACATCAATTACATCCCTAAACAATTAAAATACCATCCATACCAATTACACAATGAACTAAAGCTATCCTAACAGAGAACCACTTCAAAACATAGAAAAAAGTACACCAACAAATACAATATACTAAAGCAAGGCTTTCCATATCCTATTGTACGGCCTGGAAGCCCAAAACTTACATCTGTCTAAAAATAAAATACATTTAGCACACATCAATGCATTGCCACAATGATTAACAATACAGAATTAGAAGCTTTAACAACACTATCATTTCTTACCCTGTATATATATCTGTACACATACATACAGACATACATACAGTGGGAAGAAATGATATGCATTATAAAAAATGAAAACATGAAAAAGCAACACAAAAAACAGTTACATTAAGTACATTTCTTTATTTAACTTACCATTACTTGCCCCCACCGACTCCCGTTGATCAGCTTACTCACGAACCAATCCACGACACCATCCACGACACCATCCAGGAACAAATCCACGACACAATCCAGGAACAAATCCACGAACCAAACCAGGAACCAATCCAAGAACAAGTGCAGGAACCAATCCAGGAAGCAAGCCACGAAGAAATCCAAGAAACAATCCACGACACGATCCAGGAACAGGAACCCATAAAAGAAAAGAAAAAAACAAATTAAACATTAAAATAATAAAACATGACAATCAAGGGTTGTACTAGTTTTATTCTTAGTGAATCTGTATTACAATACCTTGTTCCGGGGTCTTCTTGACATCCGGTGCCACGCCCTGGTCTTCAATCTTCAGGAGGAGGTCCGTCCTCCTCGGCATCTGCCTTCAAAATGAGACGACATAGGCTTTTATAGGCCTATGACGTCACATTTGTCGTCATATGGTTCCCACGGCCCTGATTGGGCCGTGAAAACCATGTGTTTTGGCCGATGTAAAAAAATTGATGACGTCACTTAAAGGCAATGCCAGCACAGCCAATCAGAATGGCTTTGCTGCTATTGCCTTTAAGAAAACGTCATGAAATGACACATGGCCGGACTCACATGGTACTTGAACCAATCAGAGTAGGGATGGAGTTCCCACGCTCTGATTGGCTGGCTTACCATGTGAGTCCGGCCATGTGTCATTTCATGACGTTTTCTTAAAGGCAATAGCAGCAAAGCCATTCTGATTGGCTGTGCTGGCATTGCCTTTAAGTGACGTCATCAATTTTTTTACATCGGCCAAAACACATGGTTTTCACGGCCCAATCAGGGCCGTGGGAACCATATGACGACAAATGTGACGTCATAGGCCTATAAAAGCCTATGTCGTCTCATTTTGAAGGCAGATGCCGAGGAGGACGGACCTCCTCCTGAAGATTGAAGACCAGGGCGTGGCACCGGATGTCAAGAAGACCCCGGAACAAGGTATTGTAATACAGATTCACTAAGAATAAAACTAGTACAACCCTTGATTGTCATGTTTTATTATTTTAATGTTTAATTTGTTTTTTTCTTTTCTTTTATGGGTTCCTGTTCCTGGATCGTGTCGTGGATTGTTTCTTGGATTTCTTCGTGGCTTGCTTCCTGGATTGGTTCCTGCACTTGTTCTTGGATTGGTTCCTGGTTTGGTTCGTGGATTTGTTCCTGGATTGTGTCGTGGATTTGTTCCTGGATGGTGTCGTGGATGGTGTCGTGGATTGGTTCGTGAGTAAGCTGATCAACGGGAGTCGGTGGGGGCAAGTAATGGTAAGTTAAATAAAGAAATGTACTTAATGTAACTGTTTTTTGTGTTGCTTTTTCATGTTTTCATTTTTTATAATGCATATCATTTCTTCCCACTGTATGTATGTCTGTATGTATGTGTACAGATATATATACAGGGTAAGAAATGATAGTGTTGTTAAAGCTTCTAATTCTGTATTGTTAATCATTGTGGCTATGCATTGATGTGTGCTAAATGTATTTTATTTTTAGACAGATGTAAGTTTTGGGCTTCCAGGCCGTACAATAGGATATGGAAAGCCTTGCTTTAGTATATTGTATTTGTTGGTGTACTTTTTTCTATGTTTTGAAGTGGTTCTCTGTTAGGATAGCTTTAGTTCATTGTGTAATTGGTATGGATGGTATTTTAATTGTTTAGGGATGTAATTGATGTGTGGTAATTCATTGATGGTGAGTTTATTGTATTAAATAATATACTTCTTGTGATGTATGGCGATTTGAGTGGCATTATTGTATTGTTAACATTGATTTGCAGCGTGTACATGCAGTTTACATGTTATGCTACATGTATACACTGTAAATGCAATGTTTTATGAGGCATGTGAGCCTACAGATTGAATGATTAAATGGAATTTGGTTAGGCAATTGGTTTTTATTTCACTGAAGATGTTATGCATAACTGTTGTAGGCATTGCAGGATGGCTTCACCCCTTAATTACCTTTCAGGTTAGTACCCGATAAGGTGATTAAGGGGTTCAGTGTTATGTTAATGATATTGAAATGTTGTGGCTATTTCTAATGTTGGCAACGGACCCCAAGGATGATGCTGGCGACGGAGACTTCTTATTGATGAGGTTAGTACAATTTTCTTTACATTTTAACGTTATTGAATGTGTTTAATAATGGCCAAATAATGTATTATCCCTATGTGGATAATAGTTATTTGGCACATTATTGTACTGTATGTGCTGGGGGAGGGGGTATTAGGCCCAAGGGTATTTGGTAGGACTCCCCTGTGGGTATTGGGTGAGGGTGGTTGGGGGGCTTTGTGGGGGAGGGTATGTGGGTGATGGTGGCTTAACCCCTTAATAACTGTAGCGGTTAATAACCGCTATGGTGATTAAGGGGTTAGGGGACATTAATTTGGATGTTGTAATTCTTGTGTTTGTTTTGCAGAAGCGGATGGGGCATGGGCAGGATGAAGATGAGGATGGCCTTCATCGTGGCAGTGGGACATGGGTGAGTGCTATATGTATTTAAAGTCTTTATTGTTGTGTAAGTATTGTAAATGGACAACTGCACTATTATCCATTTGTGGATAATAGTCATTCTGCCCATTACTATACTGTATGTTGTGTATTGCTGCTATGTTTATTGGGGGCATTTGTCCCCAATAAACATGCTACTATGCGTTAACCCCTTCATTGCCTTAGCGGCTATCCGCTATGGTAATGAAGCAGCATTAATGTATTTTAATAATATTGTGCGGAAGCAGGAGGCCCCCTGAGCTGAAGCGCATTTATTTGTGGCTCAGAGACCCCCTGCCTCCCGAGTTACAGGCCCCGGTTTGGGCCATCGGTTACAGTGTGGACGCCATGTTTATTGCGGGGACGCTATAAACATGGCGGCGACACTGCCACCCGATGACACATACCGGGGCCTGTAACTCGGGAAGCAGGGGGTCCCTGGTCCACAAAGCAATGCGGTTCAGCTCAGGGGACCCCCTGCTCACTGTACAGTATAATTAAAAAGACATTCATGCTGCTTCATTACCGTTGCACATAGCCGCCAAGGTAAGGAACGAGTCTTTATTGATGTGTGTGTGTTTTATTTATACTGTACATGTGCAGAGGGTCTCCGGAGCAGAACAGCGTTGGTTTGAGGTCCGGGGACCCCCTGCCCCCCGAGATACAGGCCCCTTTATGGGGTGCCGGTATCCCTCTGATTTGTTTACAGGCCGCGGTCACGTGATCGGGACCTTTAAACGCCGAGGGATACCGGCACCTCATAAAGGGGCCTGTATCTCGGGGGGCAGGGGGTCCCCGGACCTCAAACCAACGCGGTTCAGCTCCGAAGACCCCCTGCACATGTAGAGTATAAATAAAAGTTGTTTTTAAATACTTTTTTTGGTGCCGAAGTTTGCGCTGAGAGAGCGGCTTGTCTCTCTCAGCTGCAAACATCTATCGGCACCAAAGGCTTATCGGGAGCCTTATCGGGAGCCAGGCTGTATCGCCACAGCTCATCGGCAGCTTTGCTTTCGCAGTGCTTCAGCAGGGATCGGAAGGATTCGGCCCTTACTGAATACTGCGAGGGCAAATCGCCCAAAAAATACATTTTCGCAATTTGTGCCGAAAATTTTGTATCGGGGCTTACTGCATGAGGCCCTAGGACACTTACAGTTTGCTCACTGCTCAGAAATATATGAGGAGCAGATCCCTATTCCGGGTGATGGCATGAGCAGGGCCGCAGACAGCTTTCCTGGGGCCCAGGACAACAGTTTCCACTGGGCTCCCTACCCCCCACACCTAGTGTCGGCGGCCTTGCGAGACTCCCCCTCTATCTCCCTCCCTCCCACCAACTCTCTCCCACTCAGCCCAGTGTTGGCGGTTTTGTGAACCGACCCCCCCTATTTCTTCCAATCCCCCCCCCCTATCTCTCCCACCCACTTCTCACCCCTCTCTCCCTCTTGCCCCCACCCATGCACATCATACACCCCCCCCCATTTGTACATAACATATATCCCCCTTGTACATAACACACATCCCCCACCCCCTGCACATCACACACATCCCCCACCCCCCTGCACATCACACACACACACACATCACCTCCTTCCCCCTCCCCCCCCCCACCTGCACATCATACTCCCCTGCACATCACACGTTCCCCTTCAGCGCCATGCAGTCCAGTCGCCGAACTTCCGGTGCGGGAGCGGGCCTACACTGGAGGCAGCAACAGCAGCGGAGTGAAGCCTGCGGCAATGGGGCGGGGGGAAAGCTGGGGCCTGGCAACCGGAGCCAGAGGTCAGGGCCAACTACCAACACCAGCCGGGACCCCCGCCGCCTCCGGGCTTGTGGCAATTGCCCTGGGTCTCCCCTCCCCCTGTCGGCAGCCCTGGGCAGGAGTGACACAAACCTACAGGGCACGTCTTTTCCTTTCATTCTCAGAGGGGTTTGTGCCCTGTCTACAGCAACAAAAGGGCCTAGTGCTACATCTAATTTGATATATTATATAGTTAATTAGAACAGCTAACACTGCTGCACCTGCACTCTTTTTGACACAAATATATATGATTTGGTGGATTTGGGTTCTGAGTTTACATTGGATGTGTGTGTTCTTTAATTTCAGTTGGTAAAACAACATGGAGGTTAGTGACCCCTCCTCCTTGTTTCCAAGCTCACCCATCCCACCTTTTTAATTGCAGTTCTTGCAAAGCTCCTGTAAATTACCAGTCTATTAAAGACTGTTCTCCCTCTATTAGAGCGGTTATGAGAGCATTTTGCAGGTGCAGCAGTGTTAGGACCTACAAATGGGACACACCGTGATGTGGTTGTAAGCTTAAAATCCTTTGGCCAAAGAATTGAGCTAAATGACTCTTGCTTATGTGAAGAAATACAGAAAGAGGCAGAGAAAGAACGAAGGGCAAAAAGGCAAAATAGGGATCAAAGTAGCAGAAGAATACAAAGATGAGAGGTTCTAATGGAGGAGTAAAAAAACAGACATTATAAAAATAGAGGTAAAGAAACCGTCCAGCAGGAGCGAGAACGTTCACTAGAGAGGAAACTGAGCGGTCTATAACAGTGGTGCACAACCTTTTTATTTGCTGCGGCCCCACCCCCGTGTACCCCCACCACCCAAGGGGGACCCCCGCAGCATTAAAGTTCCACTACAGCAGCAGCCTCCGTGACTCCCTCGCTCTGTCAGCCTGGATGATGTCGTAAATGCCCAAATATGGATATGCCCATAATCGACATCTGCGATATCATCCAGGCTGATGGAGAGAGGGAGGCATGGAGGATGAATGAGGGAGAGAGACACTGCAACCCTCAAAAATGTGCTAAAGACCACCAAGAGGTTTGCGCACCCCTGGTGTATGACACCAATTTCCTTTAACAGTATGAGACAAACCTACTCCCCTGCCTGCCTCCCTCTCAATGTCACAGACTAAGGCACTTCATGCGTTTCCTGATTTACAGTAGTTACTGCACAGTAGAGAGACATACTGTACCTGCACAGAGCCAAATCTTTTGACTCATCCTTCGTGATTTTTGCTTTCTTAGCAGAGGGGGAACATTCTTGTTTGGAGGGGCTAAAACTATTTTCTTCCACTTTTCTTTTTTTGGGATCCTTGCTCCCTTTTTTCCCAGAGCCTGTCGTTGCAGGATCCTCCTCTTCTGCCTCCCCTGGCAACGTCTTGCTTTTCTTCGATTCACTAATTTTTTTCCCTTTAAGATGAGCTTTTTTCATTTTCAATGTATGCCCACTTGCCTACACAATAAGACAATAGAAAATATTAAAAATATATGAGATCTCAGATTTTTAAGCCACTGCTGTGTAAAGGAGTTAGAATTGTTATCCTATAAAAAAAACCCACAATATTCTTGAGCAAATGACATGTTTAAGAAGAGGATTATAATGAAAAGAACCATTCTCACAATGGCACAGCATACTGTCCTTCAGATGAACACACAATGTTATGCCTACGCAACTAAAGCATTTAAGTAAACAACTAGCTGTACCTGGCGTAACATACACTGATCTAGTAGATATTAAAGAAGCTGTGTGCTGTAAACTATTGACTGCTAATAATAATAATAATTGCCAATACAGTACCACCTAGGTCATCAAGAAAACAAATGAATAACAAGGGGTCACCACTGATAACTCGAGTATTATGCAGTGATAATTTGCATCTTTTGAATCAGCTGTTCATGCCCTCTGCTCGCAACCTTACTGGACTACGCAAATTGATTTTGTGTATTTAAACCTCATTTGGACGGCATTTCATTAAGCCCCTAGAAGAAGCAAAGGGTGCGAAACGCTGCGTCAGGCTTGTCTTTGTGTGTACTCCCCGTGGATTCCCCTTATCGGCTGTGAACTCTCTCTGCTACAACACTACAGATCTCTTGCCTCACATACCATCTCAGGACTTTATCACAAGGACAATTTTTTCATGATGATCTGCAAGTATACACAGTGATTTTTCCATCTTATCAGTGGTGACCCCTTGTTATTTATTTGTTTCCGTGATGACCTAGGTGGTACTGTATTGGCAATTTTTATTATTATTAGCAGTCAATAGTTTACAGCACACAGCTTCAATTAATAATTTTTTGACCGGCCGGTCTTTACATATATCTCAGGAGTTTACTACTTCTCTCCTCTTGAGCAGTATTAATCTGTTCTTATACATTTATTAAGGACTACAGTAATTTTCTGTCATTTTGTATGTTTTATAGCTGCAGGGATCCCATGGGGATTGTTTTAACTTTGTATCTTTTTTGTGTTCTCCATGTTCATGAATAAACATTTTTTTCATTATTATATTTGCTTGAGTGCTTTTAGTGGGATACTTTTCTTTTTTCTTTAATTTATATATATATATATATATATATATATACTAGCTGAGAGACCCGGCGTTGCCCGGGATGTAAATGCGTAATAGGTAGTATTATTTATAAATTGTGGAACAATAGGTGACTGTTTGTTGTAAAGGTTGGATAATAATATTGAAAAGAAAGATGGAAGAAAATGTAATACGATGTTGTATAAAAATGGTTTATTGTTACCACACCACAGTACAATGTATATTTTGGTGCCATAAGTGATGTAAAAATGTGAGGCGTGTGTCCTGCTAGGGTGTGAGGCGGCAGGTGGCGCGTGGGTTGTGAGTGCTGTCTGCGAGTGGGGGTCCTGCTAGGGTGTGAGGCGGCGGGTGGTACGTGGGTTGTGAGTGCTGTCTGAGTGTGGGTCCTGCTAGGGTGTGAGGCGGCGGGTGGCGCGTGGGTTGTGAGTGCTGTCTGCGAGTGGGTGTCCTGCTAGGGTGTGAGGCGGCGGGTGGCGCGTGGGTTGTGAGTGCTGTCTGTGAGTGGGGGTCCTGCTAGGGTGTGAGGCGGCGGGTGGCGCGTGGGTTGTGAGTGCTGTCTGTGAGTGGGGGTCCTGCTAGGGTGTGAGGCGGCGGGTGGCGCGTGGGTTGTGAGTGCTGTGTGTGAGTGGGGGTCCTGCTAGGGTGTGAGGCGGTGGGTCAGTGATGTCGGTGCGTAGGGGCGGGAGGCAGCAGGTGTGTGTGGCGGCAGGTATGTGTCGAGTGTGGCGGGTGTCTGTTGAGTGCATGCAGCGGCTGTGAGGCGGTGGGTGAAAGGCAGAGGCGGCCGGAGTAAGGGCGGGTGAAAGGCAGAGGCGGGGGTGGGGAGGCGGTAAGGCGGGCAGGAAGGCGAAGGGCGGCGGGAAGGGGAGGAGGGGGTGGAGGAGGGGGGCAAGGGTTGGAGGAGGGGGGAAGGGTTAGAGGAGGGGGGGGGGAAGGGTTAGAGGAGGGGGGGGGGAAGGGTTAGAGGAGGGGGGGGAAGGGTTAGAGGAGGGGGGGGAAGGGTTAGAGGAGGGGGGGAAGGGGTGGAAGTGTGGGAGGGGAAAGGGGTGGGGGTGGAGGGGAGGGGAGCGGAGGGGGTGGGAAGGGGGGGAGGTGGTGGGAAGCGGTGGGAAGGGGGAGGGGGGGCGGTGGGAAGGAGGGGGGGGCGGTGGGAAGGAGGGGGGCGGTGGGAAGGGGGGGGTGGCGGTGGGAGGGGGGTGGGAAGGGTGGGGAGGCGGTGGGAAGGGGGTGGGAAGGCGGTGGGAAGGGGGGGGAGGCGGTGGGAAGGGGGGGGAAGGGGGTGGAAGGGGGGGGGGAGGCGGTGGGAAGGGGGGGGAGGTAGCGGGATAGGGGGAGGGACATTGGTGGCATGGTGTAGCGGGGTAGGGGTCCTCGCGGTCCGGTTGCGGTAGGGAGATGTGTGAGGTGCAGGAGATGTGAGGCGTGCTGTGCGGTTCGCGGGAGCTACACTGTGTGAGCTAGCGGTATAGGGGGAGGGACATTGGTGGCATGGTGTAGCGGGGTAGGGGGCCTCGCGGTCTGGTTGCGGTAGGGAGCTGTGTGAGGTGCAGGAGATGAGGCGTGCTGTGCGGTTCGCGGGAGCTACACTGTGTGAGGTAGCGGGATAGGGGGAGGGACATTGGTGGCATGGTGTAGCGGGGTAGGGGGCCTCGCGGTCCGGTTGCGGAGGGAGATGTGTGAGGTGCAGGAGATGTGAGGCGTGCTGTGCGGTCCGCGGGAGCTACACTGTGTGAGGTAGCGGGATAGGGGGAG